>NW_021940208.1:22669975-22707719 GCF_001715985.3 Manacus vitellinus | reverse complement strand
AACCCTGTACTCACCTGAGAGAGAGGAAGTGAAGTGCAGGACAGTGTGAGTAAATGATGATAACGTTCTCTACTGCCTAACACTGAAACTAAATTCTTTTAACTACAGAGGCATTTGGGTTTCTGAGGTATGCATCTGCACCTAGAAGTGATAACACAGGACATATGGAACACCCACATTTTTCTGAACAGGCAGTTTTAAGTCACTGCAGGTACACTGCAGTATCTCAGGTGTCATCAGGCACCTATGACTGGGAATTTGAATGAAGCCTTACCTCTCCATTATGCATCCAGGTACATTAATCATGTGCATGACAAGTAGACAACTATGTATAGAAATCTGCTTAGAGAAAGACTCATGTTTTTATCTTATTGTGTGATCTAAATTCCACAGCTGGTATCACAATTTCTAGGAACTGTAGTATTTCTAGACTTTGCTTCAGGTCTTGATTTGACCCTGTATTTAAGCTAAAATTCAAGTGTAGGTTTTAGGTGATTGCTCTACAGCATGGATAGAGAAAAAAAACAAACGGATTTCCCAAATTTCTTAATATGGGCACAAAAGTGTCAATGTAGGAGTGAGCAAAAGAATGTCCGTAAATGTTCAGTCTCTATCTGCCACTGTAATTCTCCGTCTGTCACTGTAATTCAGTGACTAATAGCAGCAAATCAGCTTGGAGGGTTTCTTTTTCCCAGGACAGTTCGTGTTGTACTCTACAAAACTTATGAACTCTATAAGCAGCTGAACTACACATCACATAGTTTTCCAGTGAATATGGGTCATAGCTACAGGAGGTTTTTGTATTTTAGTCCCTTTTCCAACATTGTTTTGGAGAGACTGTCTCTTTAAGGGCAAATTCTCCCCCTCCTCCCTGCAGGGGTCATTCATGGAGAAGAAGAAAAAAAAATGGCCATGGGGAAAATGGAAGTCTCTTTCTCTTCCCTGGACCACACGTGCTGGTGAGCCTGCAGAGTGCTGTGCTACCATTTCACCTCGGAGTCGAGGGGACCCGACTCCCGTACCGGGATCAAAGAAACCTGGGATTGCCCGTGCCCCCCCGCCGCTTGCCTGCAGCTTGCCCTCTGCTCACCTCCTGCTCCCCCTCCCCTGCTCGTTTGCTGCCGGACCGATCTTGGGACCGGTGCTGTTTAATATCTGTCAATGACATAGACAATGAGATCAAATGGACCCTCAGCAAGTTTGCAGATAACATGACGCTGAGCTGTGCAGTTGACGGAAGAGAAGGACAGGATGCCATCCAGAGGGAACTGGACATGCTTGAAAAGTGGGCCCACAAAAACTTCATGAGGTTCAACAAGGCCAGTGCAAGGTGCTGCACATGGCAATTGCAGGGTAATCCCTGATATGAATGCAAACTGGGAGATGAACTCACTGAGTGCAGCCCTGTGGAGAAGGACATGGATGATCTGGTGATGAAAAGATGTACATGAGCCAACAGTGTACGCGTGCATCCTAGAAAACCAACCACATCCTGGGCTGCATCAAAAGAGGAGTGGCCAACAGGTCAAGGAAGGTGATTCTCCCCCTGTACTCTGCCCTTGTGAGACCCCACCCGGAGTGCTTCGTCCAGCTCTGGCAGGGCAGCACCAGTGCTGGAGTCAACACATGACAGAGAACAAAGAGGTCCTGGACTAACATCACTGTTATAGTCAAGACCTGAAACTAACCAGGTACTGTAGAGTGGACAGTTTAATAGTATGACTCCTTGGGAACAACACAGTTTTCCTAGATTTTTGCTTTTGCCCCTGTTTCCCATTGTTCCTTTTGTTTAGTTGGGTAGAGGGGAGTGGTTGGCAGGGAGGACCCTCTGCCATTTTTTTCCCCTTAGTTCCTAGGGGCCAGATGGGGTGGTGAATTCCCCTCTTTGTAGGTAAACCATTTTCCTTTGTGACCAAAAATCATGGAGGTTCTCAAATGCAGATGAAGTTGTATATGTAAGGAGAATAAACTGATAAATCTGAGTTATAGGATTTAATTTACTGCAAGCAAAAAAATGCCAACTATACTATAAGTGACTAATTAGATGTCATTTGTAAACAGAGATTTCATTTGAACCTGAATCATCATAAAGGAATTCAAGGTTCTTTCTTTCTGTGAACTTTTCAACAACTCTCTTTTTCTATACAATAGAATAATTATATTATTCTGCCTAAATTCATCTATGAAATACACCATGACACAAAAGGTTGTTTATAGAGTTTTTAGAAGAAACTTGAAGTATAAAGTTGGTGCCATGATATCTAAATACATGCAATAATGTTTGAGATAGTTCTGTAAGAAAAGAAAAAGAAAACTTTCTGTACACCCACACTCACAGACTGAGAGAGATTTATAGAAAAACTCAGGTTGAAATGTTAGAGATATTTTAGGACCTGTCCTGTGAAGAGCTAATGGCTTTTCCTCATTGATTGTAACACAATGAGACATGTTCCACTCAGACATTGAAAAGAGTCAGAATTTTATTTAAATTACATGTCTTCATTATTCATCTACACTGAAGAACATACACTAAAAGGTAGCAGTAAGAAGCAAGGTTTTTCTACAATTTTCATGGTAATGTGCTATACCTGTCATATTTTTGCAAGCTGCCAATGCTCACTCTCCCTTAGAATATCTTCAGAGTTATCTATTTTCAAATTCTTGAAGTGTATTTTGCTTCAGTGTGTGTTAAATTCTGAAATATGCTTTCAAATATTACATATAACAGTGTAATCTGGTGCTTGAATTTGTGAGCCCTAGTTTGTAACCTAAGGAACACTACTGGAAGGCAGTGATACAATGGATTTGTCTGGTATCTTACAGGAAGACTCAGTACCCTAAAATGACTAATAGCAGGACTTAGTAATTTGAAAATGCACTCCTCCTCTGAAAAATGTACAGAAATTGTGTCTTATTTTTTTTCTGTTTCTCATGGCTATGGCAAATTTCTGTGCTGGATTTATAAATGAAAAGTTTTATTTTCAAACTAGTAGCTCTGGAAAATTAGACAGGGGATTTTTTGTGGTTTTTTTGTTTGTTTGTTTGTTTGGGGTTTTGGGTTTGATTTGGGTTTTTTGTTTGTTTGTTTGTTTGTTTTAATTATTCCATCTCCCTCCTTTTCCCCCACAGCAATAATCATACTGAAGCCCACATTGGATCACAGGTACACCTCATCCTGCAAACCCTCTTCCTCTAACTATGATACTAGTGATAGGGGGTAGTCATGCTTTCTTCCATTACCTTTTTCAGATATAATTAATAGGAATTTATTAAGGTGTTCTGTGATGATGCATAAACTGAAATAAGAGATCCTATGGTTCATATGATCCTTAGTTCATATGACCATCAGGTTGAGATTTCACCGTTGCACCGACTTTATCAATTGAAATTGATTGGTGAGTAAAATTTACCAGCCTTCCATGAAATTATTTTATGCCAGATAAAGATTATTTTTGTTATAAATTATTTTCCTCTAAAGCTCCCTGTAAGTTTTTCTTCATTCTTTTCATGTGATAAGATTTAAGTACATTTGAAGTTTTCAGCACTATCCCAGTTTCCCCATTCAAGGAACTACACTGCTATACATTTGTAAAGTTAGTTGTGAAATAAAGGATTTTGAGTTCTGCTAATGAATACTATGATAATATAAATGCATTTAGATGACAAATTTCAACTCAAATTACTCTGCCCCTTATCCTTATCTCATATTTACTAATGCAGTAAAGAAAGAGCCACTTCACTGAAATAACCATGTTACATCAGTAAAACTCTAATGTAAACCTTGATTTTTAATTTATAGTGATACATTAGAGCTTTTAAACTTAATACTTTTCTCTCTGCAAACACATATAATAAAAGCACTTTTCAGCAGAACACAAAATACAGTATGTGGCAAACATTAAATCCAAAATGTTAACAGTTTTTGAGAAAGTTAGTTCCTGAAGTTACATGAAAATAGGATCCTGAAAGGATTTGATGGATCATATGATTTGTGTTTCAAAATGTGTGGTTCATGCTTCAAAATATCTGGTGCGTCTATTAATTTTTATATTACTTCAACTTATTACTAGCTGTTGAGCAGCAATTTTTTTTAAATGAGCAGAGAATGTAATATTCTGGCCCATTATGTTCACTTTAATTAATGCACTGCATGCAAAACATTAACAGCAAGTTTTTTCACAATTATTTATACCTTTAACTACCTGAAAATATATTAGAAATTGTACAAAAGTAGCATTGGTACATATTCAATCTGAGGACAGTAGGTTATATGGTGTTTACCAGGCAGTTTTGCTAAGGTAATTGGCACTCATATATGACAAAATTTAGCTAACTTGTCTAACTTGTAGTTGAAATTTATAAGAAGTAAATAAAATTATTATTTTAGTGCAAAAACTATCAATAGTCACCAAAAAATCTAGGAAATCTGTTAGCTATAAAGTTAAGGGATTCCATGCTCCATTAGCTGTATTCTTTACTAAGACTACTTCTTTCTTCAAAACTACATATGTAATTATTGTGTGGGTTCCTTCCAACTCAACATATACTGTGATTGTTTCTTATGAATATTTCTAAATCGTGTTAACGAAACTTGGGCAATCTTTTTCTTACTTTATGTCTTTCACTATTACAGCAGGGGCCCATAAATCCTCAACAGCATGAATCCTGTTACAGTATGTCACATCATGTATTTAAAAATGAATCATGTATTTAAAAATGAATCATATATTTAAAAATGAATGTATTCAGACTGATGTAACACAAAATGGCATGATACATAACGTCAGAAATGTGGAGATTTTAAAGGCTTTTACTTTCTTCCTTCAAACAAAATACACCTAACATTATTTTAATTAGTTTTCAATAAAATGATCATCTTTAAATTTTGAGTAAGTAGTGTTTACAACATACTTTGTACTTGAAATTTCATTAAATTTGCAAAGAAAAAACCAGTGTTTGTAATATTTGGTAACTAATATTTGTCTAAATAAATTATCAGTATCATTGAACTGGTAACAAGACATTTTTTGCCACAATTTAAAATTCAGTGTGCTAATTGTTCCCACAAACCTGGTGTTTGGTTTTGCATGTAACAATGAAGATTTTTATTAGTTTCCATTCCCTTCTTTAAAACACCAGAGATATATTTTCTCACATATAATACCAATATATTTGTTAACAAGATCATATTTTGACAAGTCTTACATCTGAAAAAAAGGAAGCAAAACACAAAACAATCAACTCCAAACAACCACAAATTGATGGTGCCTGCAGAATTATATATATAAAGTAGCAAAAAGGGATATACCAGTATGAACTAGCTAGATTACTCTGTACTTAGCCAGTACTTCATTTTCAAAGGAAACGACCTGACTCTGTAAAGATTAACAGCCTGAGTTATAACAGATATAGGAACTTGGGTGGACTTTGCTACTGCTGTTCCTGTCCTTGTTGGTCTGCCTCATGAAGAAAGGAATCACTTACCGTGGTAACGTACTACTTAAGGAGACAGTTAACCATGCATTTTAGCAGTTTTGCTCATTGCTACTCCAGCTATCTTCCCAGTCACTGTCATATATGTCATGTCAGGCTTACTAATTTATTTAAAAAAAAAAAATTATTTAAAAAAAAAAAATCTTTCACACAGAAATATCTTGTTTGTGGACTCTACTTGCTCCTCTCTACCCACCTTTCCCCTTCTCCCCCTTTTGCTCCCCAGGAAGTTGTAGATCAGTTTGTTTTCCTATTGAGTTAAAACTTCATTTCCTAGCAGCAGCTGCCTGAGAACTAACTCAGAACCACCTACCGGAGAGGAGTCTGTTACAGATGAAACCATGGAAGGTAGCCTCATGTGCTTGATTCATACACTTGGCTAAAGCCTCTTGACAATAATGTCTTGGTTGTTAAATTGCCTTTCCTTGTGAAATGTGTAGCCAACTCTACTGCTTCTACTGCTTGTTTACTGCTTGTGATTTGGGAGCATAATTGGACTTTCTGTACTCACCTTACAGGGGGTTTTAGCCACATGAGCAGTTCCATTAACTGGATTATTCGTGTGAGAAGGTGATAATGTGAAAAAAAGGTGTCACATTTTTACCTCAAAACAGCAGAACACCTTTTTACGTGAAGTTTCTGATGTATAATGGTAATGCATATTTATAGATAATGTCAGCTTAATTAGTCTCAGATATGAGAAAAATAAACAGAGAATGATTTTCTTCATATTGTTTTGAAACACTGCTGTTCCACTGAGACAGCAAGTGGCAAGGTTTCCTGCTGACCATCCGAAGTAGCCAAGCAAGGCAGGTTAAGGATTTTGTAGTTGAAAAGAAAAAGAGCAGCTAGACTTCTATCATCGTATTGAGATCTGAGTTTCAGGTCTAGCCTGTCTTACTAAAGGTAGAAACTCAAAACCTGGAGAAGACACTGAAGAGGAATTAGGCATGGTCTGTGATTTAGAGGGGAGTATTTGAAGCATAGATAAACGACATGAAGTGCTGAATGAGACAGTAGGCATATTTGCCATCTGCCTAAGTAATTTTTTTTTTTTTTTTAAATTTGAATTAGTAAACATAAGTCCACATAGATCTAATGTATATCTGACTTTGTGTATGAGAAAACACATTTTATGTCTTTTAATATGTAAAAGTTGGGCATAAATGTTATTTTCAAAGGCAAAAGCCAAGGAAAGCAAACTAAACATAATGAGTACATGTAGCATAACATAATGTTTGTAATTCAAATATAGTTAAATTAAAAAATCTCTAAACCAATCTGTAGATCTCCCACAAGTAACTATTAGGTCAGAAATAGAAAGCTGTATTCTAAAAACATTCTTATGTTCTCTTTTAATGTTCTTTGTAGAGAATGTTACACTGATATTTAGTAGATACTTGATTTAGCTTAAAAAAAATAGGAGATCCTGAGACATAGGGGTGTGAAGATGAAAAAAGCTGGCACCAAAAAAACAAAATCAAGGAAGCCTTTCTTTGGTTCAGACACGTCTGGGTTTTTTTGGTTCTTATAAACTTATATGAACTAAAAGTATGTTTCAAGTGGAAAATAATACACTTGCATTAACAAATGTTATTAAAGAGGTGTGAAGAGTTTCATATGTTGTAACTCAGTTTAAAAGAGGTCCAACTCATGACTTTATAGACTTTTGACACTTTATTTGGTACTAGAAAAACACTAAAGATAAAAAAAACCAGAAATAGAAAAATTAAAAATCATCTAAAAAAACCCCAGCATGGTTTCACAAAGAAAATTTACATACTCATGTACGCGTGTGTATGTATTTGTTAAGTACAGAGAATTATGAATATTCTCTGGTTTTGAATATTTATTTTATTTTTTTATTGGCATAAAGAGGGAGTGGGTTAAGAAGAAAAATCCACAGGCAGATTATTACATAAGAGAATTTTCCAAGTGTAAGCAAGCCCCTAACAAAAATGTGGGGTTTGCCAGACACAAAGATCTTTGTTCTTAGATAGGTGCTGTTACACAATGGTCTGACAAGTATTTAGAATTAAAATTTCTCTTCCCCTTTCAAAGCTTTTATTGTGGCTGGATCCCAAACAATAACTGTTTGTGTAGCCTGAGCACAAACCTTCTATTACCATATAATACCTCTCTGTAAGTATGTTTACTCATGAACAAAGTGAGGATTGAAACAAAGTTTTCAGTTTTGTAAACCAAAAGTCATCTTGAAAACATCTTTGTCGATAATGTAAAGAATACTACTGGAATTAACTAAATAGTCTTTGATTTTCTCTATCCTTAAGCCTTCAGCTGTGGAATTGGAAGCTCTACTTTCCTGATCTTACAACTGTTATTGCTGAGAATATTCCAGACATCCTTTCCTCATAGGTGTACTCTACGTTGTGCCTCATGGAACAAAGCAGCTAAGGAGAAATAGTCCCTGTGTTTGAACAGGAAAAATGTAATTCTTCATTTGAGTTCCACCTCGTTTCCAATCCCAGATTGAAGTCATAATAAATTTTTAAGTGGTCCTGCAAGGAGCAGGAAGTTGGACTCAATGATCCTTATGGGTAGTTTCCAACTGGAGTTATTTTATGATTCTAAGAGAAAAATCATACTTGGTGGAGGGAGGAGGGAAGTCCATGAGACATATCTGGCTGCAGTTTTATACATTCTCTGGTCCTCATTCTAGTTAATTGACATTGACTTAAAGTTCATGGTTGCCTTTAACAGACAAAACCAGACAGTAATAACAGATTAAAATATAATACTTTCAGATAGATGCACAAACTCAAAAAAATAGATTTTTTTATAACCCCAAAAAATTCAGTAACTTATATAAAGTGTTAATGACAGAAAATACTGAAACCAATTATCTGTGTTGTGACAATGTGAAACTTGCTCGTCTGCATCTTTCCACATTCATTCCTCTTAATCCTTTGTTTAATCTTTTTTCTCTTACCTTTGTGCCCTTCTTTCAAACACACTTTCCCCTTGCTTCCCCATTGTTTCAAACAAAGAGCAAGACTGTTTGTATGAGATTTAACCTAAAAAAAGAGAAAGAGAACATCTGTGCTTCATATACCTACACAGATTAATCAGTTAGAGTGACAATTCCATTGGAAATCAATACAGAGAAAACAAGAAAAAAATTCAAAGGCTGTCAAGCAAATGGTTTGTGCAGGCAGAATCTTCAGAAAAATAGCCCAATTTATGACTGTTAGCCTATCTGAGTGAACTATAGTGTGATCAATTACAGGTATATCTTAACACATCTTTCTTGACCAGTCATACATTTCTTTCTATCGTGGGCTCTGCATTTTCTTACATTTTCAATCAAATAATGACTAGCAATGATCACAGGTCAAAGTACAAATTAGGCTCATATGCAGACCTTTCAGCTCCTGAAAGTAAAGCATATCTATCACAAAAGTAATGAATATCTATCATAAATGTTCAATCTAATATTTTAAGGTGTCCTGGGTCTTTACAGATTGGAGAACAGGGCAGTAGCAATCATGAACTTCAACAATGGGAAATTATTGTAATACTCTGAATAAAATGTAAGAAAGTAAACTGATGTGATCACCACCCCCATGAGCCATTCAATAGGTAATCTTGAAAGAAATTCATAATATTTAAGTGAGATAAAACATGCAAAATGATCTCTACTTATATCATGGTCTTACTCAGCTATGACATCACAAGTTTAATTATGTCCAAAAAAATTTTTATCATAGACCTCTCTCAAAACTAGGAATGGACAGATGTGATTTGTGGAAGGTCATGAATACAATTATATAGATTTGGGAGAGATTCTAATCATCTTAACTAAAACTGAAATAATCTAGAGAAAAAAAATCAGCATTCTAAAGATGCTTCTAAGACTTAAAGGCAAGTGAATAACTATCATTTAACATAAAAAATGCAAAAGAGGTTTTCAGAACCAAAAACTGATGGTTATTTTCTTAGCTTTCCATAATTCTGTGGTTTCATGTTCTCATGCTATATTTCCAATATTAAAATATTAATTTGGGCAGGGTAGATTTAGTTCTTTCCTTCTTAAAGACAGTGTATTGATAATCCTAGGCAAGATATAAATCCTGACTCCAAGACACCAACTCAAATAAACTACGATTCTTTTGATCAGTCTTAGAATATGTTTGGTTTATAACTTGACAGGAACTTGTTGTTCACACACTTCCCAAAGCTATCGTGATAAAACACTGTACCTAACAAGACTAATTACTAAACACATAGCGAAGGAGAGAAGGTTGAACACATTCTTCTCCCATTCAGTCTGCTGTTAATCTTGAATTTTTTGGTCTCTTTTCTTTACATGGGCTCCAAAGACCTTGGGAATCTGGGAAGTTCTCCAGTGATGGGAAGCTAGCCACCATTATTCCAATTTAGAAGAACGGTATGAGGGAAGATTCAGGAAATCACAGACCTCTTAGTCTAACCTCAGTACATGGAAAAGTCATGAAGAAGATCATCCTAAGTGCTATTGGAAGGCCAGGGTTTTCAATCCCTTTTTCATATCAGTCTATGCTGCTAAGACTAAAATTCAGGTTCCTAGGCCTCTGAGACAAGAAGGGACTCTGGAGCAAAGAAGACTTACCCTTGCTTGAGGGAGACAAGGTTACGGAGTACTTAAAAAAACTAGACACATAACATTAACTTTCTGAAAGTTAGGACTTGGATTTATCCTTCTTAGCTTTAGGTATCTAAAAGCTTTTTTGTTGTTATATATTATTTGGGTTGGATCATTTGTTTGTGGGTTGTTTTTGGGGGTTTGTTTTTGTTTTTTTTATTTAATCCAGGTTAGGATAGTCATCTAAGATTCTTCATTCAACAGAGAAATAATTCATACAGGTAGCTATCTTAACTCTTTACAAAGTCAGAGAAATCATTGTGAAAGTGGTCCACTGTTAATAGGTAGGACAAACCATGAACTATTAGGTGAGATGAATTCCATGGTAAATTCTTTGAAATAGAAAAAATTGTAACATGGGAAAAAAAAAAATCAAAACCTTTTCCAATTTAGATTAATTAGACCTGAACTACAAACAAAACTATTCAGTGATAAACAATTTCTGTGATTACTTGAATGTATTCTGTAACTTTACTTAAATATTGTCTCAGTGAGCATTTCTGCAACAGTTTATGACACCAGAATATCTAATAACTACTCTTTATAGGTCTTAAACCATCAACAAAATGAAAACGCAGCATCTCTTGCTCATGTTTAAAGTAAAAATAAAATTTAGAAACGAAATTTATTATATAGAGGTTTATATAATTCTCATTATTTCTGTTTACCTAATTTCAACATGTGATATGAACATATTTTTGCTGAGAGAAGAAATATTTATTATCATGAGCAGAAATGATGAATTCAGGTGGACTATTTGGTTGAAAAATGATCACATATTGAAGGTCTGAAGTCTTACTGTCACAATATATTATCCCATATTTCAATCTTTCTGTTTAGTAACTTCTAGCATATTTCATATTCTAAAAACTTCCTTTATGTCCAACACTGTATAGTGCTATTCTTTAAATTCCCAAGTGAGAAAGAAATTGCTTGTCCTTTAATATTCTGATTTGTACATTATTTAATGTTCCACTCTAATGCATTTGAAACAAAGCTTTCCTTAACCATATATACTAGTAGATGAATATGCATTTGTTTCTTTGGTCAACTTTGCTGTCTTGACTTTCCACAGATAAACAGATTGCCATTGCATATGATCTGACATGAACTGAAGTGAAGGAAAACACATTAAGGGAGAGAAAAGATCTGATTAAAATAGATAGATGTCACATTTGATATTTAGAAGTTTATTTCAAAAACACATGTGATTTTTCATCATGGAGCTACAGTAGATTTTCAAGTTTACTTGATGATAACTGAAATTTATAGTAGACTAAAGCAAAATAAAATAATATTCTGTAATATCTGATAGGTACATGGACTAAACTCGTAGTTGCTTCTACGAATATCTAATTTTAAAGGAGTAATTTAGGTGTAAAAGTAAACTAATATTGTACACAAAAGACTAAAGGTCAGAGCCCAATACAATATTCTAACAAAAGTCTAATCAAGACCATAACAACAACTCATTTATTATTAAACTGTAGTTTCATCAGAAATGTGAAAAATTTGAAAAGTTTACTTAATAAAGAAATATGACAGAAAAAATTCCATTCATAATCAAAGTTATTATTTACTGAGATGTATTCACTGCTAAAAAATGAATACGTACTGACAGAATGACATAAATTGCAAACCAACAATTGGCATGAGGCTTGATAAAGAATGTGACCTTTAATATTCTTGTAATTACTTCTGTCATACTGCAACATAGTAAAGAACATTTTAGGAGATCTCATATTAAGTTGTCAATATAAATTAACATCAGTAATCAAAAAAGTGCATTTTCCAGATTTACTAGCCAGGCAAGAATTAATAGCAGCAGACTGATGTTAAGTATATACTGAAAAGATGATACACACATTTTAAGTATCGAATTCAAAAATCTAATTTTTGGATGAAGCATGCCTTGAAAAGAAAATAAACCAGAAAGCTGTGATGTCTGAGAGATCACAAAAAAACCTCGAAACCAACAACCAAACCCACCACATTGTCGGTTGTTAACAGCGTTTATACCGTTCAACTACAAGTAAGTTTGCTCTACCACAGAAATAAGAAACAAGAAAATGTTTATAATCATGTTGCATGCTTTACCCTTTCTTCAGTTAATTACCTCAAAGCACACACACTTTGTCATATGAGATGTTGTTAGTTGCCCACCTGGTACAACACTGAATCTATCAGTGTTCGATAACAAATTATTGTCACTATGATTCAAAAATATCCACTGAAGACATTCTGGAAAAATTAAAAAAAAAAATTAACTAGGTGTTTGGTATCTTAAACCCTGAAGGATAGTTATGTTTGGTTTTTTGTTGTTCATTTCCAAGTGTTTCAGTAAAAAATTGTACCTGAAGGTAATCTGATCTTGTGATTGAGCAAATTTGGTCTTTGAACAGACTCCAGGATTCTTGGCTCCCAAATACTTTTATGCTGCCCTTCAATCACTCCAGAAAACATTAACTTTACAAAAAATTATTGCCACTAGTTTTGAAATATGACACTTTTTCATTTCTTTGAAAGTGCTTTGTCCATACATAGAGAAAAGTCTATATAAGAGCTCTCGAATTTTTTCTCTCTGCAACAGAAAAAGATTATGTGTAATTTCATTACACTACCTCTTAACTGTCTTCGTCTTAGTCAACTAATGAAGCTTCTATGAATGTACATACCATTCTACCTTATATATCATATAGCTTACATTGTCTATATCCCATTCCCTATTACTAGCAGTCCTATTCCCAACATACTTATTACAAATAATTTTATGTTTTTAAATTCATTTCTTTCTTCACATCAATGTAAATGCTTTCTTTTCTAGACATTATCCTGTACATAAAAGAACTGATATTGCTGCCACAAATTACTTAGCATCTGTCAGCTCAGAAACTCCTTTTACAATAAGCTGCCTTCTGGTTTATCTTGGTATGTCAGTTCATACTTCTGTTCCCTTCTCCTTGACTTTAAAGAAACTGAATATGTAAATACCACATTCAGTATTTCCTTCCTCTTTGGAGACTACAGATAACTATAATAAATATTGATACTTATGATGGAAAAGGATTTTTTACTTTTCACATTGATACAAACTAGTCATTCTATTCCCTGTTCTTTCTCTGTTTTCTCACCAAATGAAGTATTTATCTCTTATATTATTGTTTAATTATTGGATTAACCTAGGTGAAAACACAGACTATTTAAAAATGTAAGTTGTACACATTTCTTCTATTTTACTGATTAAGTTTAAACATTCTAAAACGATAAGTAACTCTTTTATTTGGCTATTTGTTGAAGTTAGCTCCAATAGAATTTTTTTAAATGCTGTTAAAGGAAATTACACAGGTAGTAAGAGTTATCACCATTTTTCATTTTATCCCATATTATAATATTTCAGATATTTTTAAAAATACCCAACTAAAACAAACAAACAAAAGAAACAAAACAGCCAACCAAACCAAAACTTGGAAGCTTTTCAGTATTTGGATATAGTAGCTTGCTTTTCTTTTTTACTTATTATTGGGGAGTAAACAGAGGCTGGGCTGTGTGAAAAATAAGCAGTGCCTCTGTCATTGCTATTATGCTCAATTTCAATAAAATGACAACTTTTGTCTAAGCAACAGAAAGCTTTACCCTGCCTAGGAACAGTATATCCCATTTTTAATTATTTTCTTTCAAATATTAATTATTATCATCAAAATATTTGAGGAATTCATCAGTGATACCTCAGTGTCGTGCATTGATTTGTAGATGTTTGATCCCTGACATACACAAATATCTTCTCTAGAAATCACATTACAGGGCCTTCAGCTGCTCAGCACTGCACCAGTCAGTAATACATGCTTTATTGTTATACTTACATGATAAAGCACTAATGAAGAACATAAATGTTACTGAAAGAGCAATACAAGAATTTGCAAGGTAAAAATGACCCAAAAGTCAGCAATGAAAAAGCTTCCATTCTGTGTTGTCATCTTTCAGGATATAAGATGTACATTATTAAAAAAATAAAAAAAAATAAAAGAAAGATAAAGGAAAAGAAAGAAGAGAAATTAAATTTCTCTTCTTGATAAATATAGAAAAGGGACGGTCAAAATCAGTGGTTGCTGTTTTCAGGACACTATGTCGTTTGGAGTGTAGCAAGGACTAGATCTGTTCTCATGAATGTCAAAAGGATTTTGCAATTAACTTCACAGCATGAGGAGGCCCGGGTCTTTAAAAATAGAGTTGTGATATAACTCACAAAGTTCTCAGAAGTTTTGATTTTTTAAATTATTTTTTCTATCACATTTTTTATAAGAAAGACACAGGCTAACACTTCAGCTATATATATTTTTTTAAGGCTAGATACTTTAAAATATTTCATTCTATATTTTTTCCCCCTCACCAATTATTCTGCAATATGTAGTGTGCTATTTTTCTTACTTTCATTTTCCTGACAGTTTCAGTTATAGTTCCAAAGAAACACAGCAAGACTGAGATTGAAAAATTTCTATTATTTCATTGGGTAACTGTTTTATTCAAGCAGAAAAATACAAAAGGCAAAAGTGTGCCTTAAATGTCAGCTGGAAATAAAGCGTGTTTGTTCTGCACGTATATTTGCCTTGAGAGAAGCAGAATAAAAGAAGGAAACTTCAGATAAAATATCTCTTTTGATTAAAGAGATTGCGTTATATTGAATTCATGTAAATTAATAATCAAAATGCACACTATTAATACGATATGGTGCATTATACATAGAAATAGTCTGCACTTTTGATATTACCTTAATGGTTTAATAGTTACTCCAACTAGTTGGTAATATGCAGCACATTAAGACATATAACTTAAAAAATAATTTAGCAATGATTGATTACAAGTAGATTAAGAATAGTTTTCAAAGTAATACAAATTCCTATTCAGTATTTGCTTAAAACATTTAACAAAGCCTTCAATTGTAAAATGCAACTAGCCTGGTTGAATGAATCATTTTGAAACACAAAAAAATAACCCAGAAGAGCATTTATAATAGGTCTTTTTTTAACACTGATATTGTTTCTGAAACAATAGGGAAGTATACTGCCTCTAGACATCACTGCCCCAAATATAGTGAAGTTTCAGTCACTGTACATTTAAGCATATGGGTCATTATTTTGTAATCTGCTTGTAAAAATATCTATTCCACTGCAACTGACAACATAAGAGAATGAACTGGTTTATCTGAAGAACAACTAAATAGTTGCTAAAGTTAAATGGAAACTGAAACTGGAAAAAATCCAAACCAAAATGAAAAAAAAAAACAACCAACAAACCCACTCCCAAAAATCCCCAAATCCCTTTCCAAACCTAACCAAACTCCTCCAAAAACCAGCATATATTAACCATCATTTATTAATTATCAAATATATCTGCCATTGAAAGGGTTGTTGAAGAGTAACGATAAATCAAATTACCTTTCAAATCCCTGTCTTCTATTTCCAGCACTCAATTAAAAAATTTAATGTACAGAATGACAGTAAGGCAGAGCTGACTGAAATGTAGAACAAAAATTCTGAGTTCTTTCCTCTCTGACGAACAAAATCAAGATGGTTGCCTTTTTTTTTTAGGGCTAGACCCACAAAAATACTGTTCAGAAAGTAAGAAGTACTGCTACTTTTCCTTTTTTATAAGTGTCTGTGTATGTGTGTGTGTGTTGCTTGCGAGAGGTGTGTGTGTTTTTTTTGTTTCAAAAAAGTGACTATAGATACTTATCTTCAAATAATATTCAGTGTACTCAGAGAGTACCCAGCCTAGAAGGCTCTTTAGTTTACAAGGTTACCTTGTAATTTACAGATGATTCCCTCATTAAGTAATATTTTCATTTAGTTTACTGTTGGAAAATTCCCTTAAATGTCAACATTCAGGTTTACCTTAGATACTGAAGCAGGTGCATGCATCCTACTCTCTGATTCTAAGAGCAATTCGATGAGCAGTAAGCTACGATGTAACATGAATGAGAATTTTGATACCTAACCTAGTGTTAACATCTAGAATACGCATAAAATTTACCTTTTCTATTTGTATTAACCTGTTTAACAGAATCTTTCATGTAGTTCGGTGTTTTCTCCAACCCATGATAGTTACCAGGTCAAAACAAAGCATTTCCTGAAAGTCTGATTGAAACCTTATTAAAGTCAATGGAAAGAACCTCTTTGAGTGAGTTAGGATCAGATTTAATACACTTTGCAAAACTGGTAGTCTGGCCCAGATTCTACAATGACTACTGAAGTCAGTAATGATTTCTGACCTTCTGTTCAGTCTAAACACATATTTTTGGTTCGAATCAGAGGTTCACCATCACATTAAAAAATAAGCAAATGAGACATTCCATCTGTCCAATAAAATAGAATCTATGTAAGAGTAAGAACGATATGTAGAAAAAAAATTACAAACTCAAGCTTAAAAAGCCAGGAAACAAGACTAGCTGAAATGTAATCTTTGTTATCATTAGTTGGAAATAATTCTCTGATGAGTATTAAGATTAGTAAAATGAGAATTTTAGTACCATTATTAGTAACAAAAGTTACACTTTTAAATAAGCACTGTAGTCTCAAATTTTAATAAGAAATATTAATTTAACTCGATTGAATCAGCTCATTAGCAGATAGCATTAAACTACACTAAAGGTTCTTCCTTTAAGTATATTTTGTATTTCTTGAATTATAAATAAGCCAGTCACCCTGTGAAGTGCACTGTTCATAAAACATTTCAAGCCAGGTAAATCTCCAGAAAAACTGGTACTCAGATATTTCACATTCATGTAACTGTCTTTTGCTAGCTCACTGTTTCTCTTTCTGAAGAGTTTAAATATAGGCAAAGATGTTTCAATTTAACTTAGAAAAAGAAAATAAAATAGTTTAATTTGTGAATAAATTTTAAAAATACTGAATACCTTACAAGGTTAGAAGCACAATGCAAAGCTTTCTTAATAAGATAAAGGTATTTCAGCCAATCTGCAGACTTAATGTGTATCTTTTGACATAAAACATTGGATTCATGTTACAAGGTTTAAGCTGCTTAAAAGTTAGACACTATCTGAATTTGTCAAATAGGTTTCTTTTATAGTTAATAGACAGACTTCTTCTGAAACTATGTCTTAAATGGGAAATAAAGAACATAGCTGGCAAGCTTAATTAGCTTTAATATACCTAAATCCACAGAAACTAACAAATTAACCAAAGCTGACTCCTTTTTTAAAAAGCTTTAAAAAATAACATGTTTCTACTATTATTCTATCCAATTCTCACAAGAAAGTGTCTATGTCTATACTGTTCTACACCAACACCATTAACTCCCACAGCCTTACGGTAGGTTGCTGACTGTCACCATGGTACAGACTGGGACTGATCTTCTATCAGCTGCAAGCAGGTTTGAAAATCAGAGACCCACGGCAATTTTTAATGTTACCTACATGTAGTACAGGGGCTGTATAACTATATTAAGTACTTTGCCACTTCATATTAAAAACTGGCCCTCAGGCTTATGATTCACACTGTGCCTTAGACCTCTGCATGTTTTCTTCTAACATTCAGTGGTGAAGGCATAGTGAACTTTTAAAAGTCCTCTCCACTTAATGGTCCAGCTCTGACTTTAGAACTACGTGGTGCCTCAAACAAGATGCCACACGGGCAAGAGGAATGACACATTTAACTCTCGCTTTATAAGAGTTTTGATTTTGATTTTAGGTCCTGCCTCTCCCATCAGCTTCTTACACACTGTTAATTTCAGATGAAACTGTGGTGAGACACTGAAGCAGGTTACCCAGAGAAGTTGTAAATGTCCCATTCCTAGAAGTATCCAAAGTAAGTTTGGACAGGGGCTTTGAATAAAAGATGTCCCTGCCCATAACAGGAGGATTGAGACTAGATATCTTTGAAGGTCCCTTCCAACTCTGATAATTCTATGATACAATGATTTTGTTCCCATTGTGCTTAGAGAGTGAGATAGGTAAGGAACCAGAGGTAACCGGAAATTTGTTTCAGAGAGATTTAGAGATACTGTTTGGAAGATTGAAAGGAGATTACCTGTCTCACATAGTCCCTTTTATGGGCTTCCACAAGAAGTGACAAGACATTAGAGCCACCTCTGTAGAGGAAAATGAATATAGCTCCCTCTCTGAATGGGAGGAAGAAACCAGCAAGCATCACCATGTGAAAGTGTGATTGAGTAGGTCACCCAATTAAATAAGGAGAATCTGTTGTATATGCAAAAGACAAAGGAAAGTGTAGAACAGAGAAAGCATGTGGAAGAATCTCAGGAAGTTAACAGATCTGCTGACCATAAGTGTGATAAAGTCCAAACAGGTACTTTCCCACTAACAGCTTCCTCAGTGTCTCAGACCTGCTGAATGGTTGCTGTGTCTGACCAAGAAGAAAATGTCTACATGATAGACAGTCAGGGTATATGATAAGGGCTGTCCCATCAAAACCTTAAAAGAGTAGTTTATAAATAAAGAATAAATTAGCTATAGCCTAGTATTAGGCTTTGCCTACTGTGGAGTTTAGGTACAAGAATTGATCACTTCCATTAAAAGCACACTTAGGTATTTTCTTAAGAAAGGTGCTTCAGTACTAGGGTACTAGTGTTTAACTACCTGCTCTGCAACTCAAAGGAAACCCAGAGAAATTAACTGCTTATTATCTTTAACCCTGATAGTCATTTTAATAAATTTCCAAATAAAATGAATATGGCACTCTAAATTTCTTGCACGCTATCCATTCATAAAATGAATGCCATTAGTTTTTTTTGCAACAGGTTAGCATGTGCTTTTTGTCACATTGAATTTACCATTCTGTGACTGAAATCTTATAAAAAGTATTCACATTCTATATTTCCAGAAACACAATTTTGATTCAATATCAACCTAACATGAATATAACTCATGCTAGATGTTTAAGACACAGGAGATCAAATTTTTATAAAGTAACAAAAATATAGAAAAATAGCAAAGGTCCCTCATGGTATACATTGTATTTCTCTAAATTAGCACTGGAGGAATTTTTACATACACTAATTCTATATCTTATGAAGATGATGTGGTGACTTGATACTGTATAACATGGAGGAAATTTGTAGGTATGCAATAACCTTATTACTTAAGTTTAAAGTTTTACTCCAAAGATATGAATATAGAAATTGGGACAGGGGAGTCTGGAGGAGATTGTTGAGTTAGAAAGTCACAATTGTTCCTAAATCCTTTTTTTGAAGTATAGTCATTCAGTTTTCTCTCACCCCCTCCTTTCTAATTCCTACTCAAAACTCCATGCATATTTTTATCCAAGACAAAACCAGACACAGCTGTCACTTCTAATTAAATTTCAATAACTCAAGTTGAGTATTTGTGAATTTGATTTAATTGTGTTAGCACTGTTTTCAATAAATACAGAGGAAAGCCTTCTACTTTAATGTAACAGGAAAAATGTCTACCAAAAATATCTTGGGGGAAAAAAGAAAGATTTTTTTTCTCTGGGATTATACTGTCAAAATGAAACATAGGGTTAGTATGTTCTATTTAAGTTTTGTGGCTACACTGCCAAGCAGATCTTTATTTCTTAGAATTCAGCCCTGCACTCACTAACCCACTACATAATACTCAATAAAAGGAATAAAAGGTACCTGCCAGTTTTCTAAAACAGAAACATATAGAATACACACTTCTCCAAACCTGTGTTTGGAGAACTAAAACTATTTTTTATATGTTCCTAAGGAGATAAGATTTGGTTTACAGAGTATTATTTTGATCACTAAAGATCATACATAACACCATGTAAGCTGTATCATATTGCTTTGAGTCTGATTTCTAAGAAAAAAAGTAAGATATAATGAAAATGAAACATTATTTTCTCTTTTGTTTTATATCTTATCTGTTAATATATTTTAGATTTTACATTGTAGTAATCATATTCCTGGCAAGGTGATTTAACAGTCCTAATTATGCAAGTATGAAGTACTTAACTGCTCCAACCCCATGCAATTCCTCAGCTGAGAAGTTTGAAAGGAAAATTTAAACAAACGTTACATACAATAGTCTGAAACTGTTGAAATCAGTGGGACAATAACAAAATTTTAGCAAATTGCAATATATTGAAGAAATTCTCTGCTGACTGTAGTTGCGAAACCAGATTCCAGTAGAGGGATATACTGAGCAACACCAAGTGCTAATACTAAAATTCCCACTGATTAGCTAACAACATGACAGTGATAGCCTGGTCTCATTGTCTCAACCTCAACAGCTTTCTTAAATATATAATTTTTTTTCTTCTTCTTTGAGATGGGCTTTAAAGATTATATGGGATTGGGGAAAAACTTATATTTGGTCTTACTTATGTTTTTCCCTAACTGGATGGAGGACATCCCCTGGGGTCCTAGAACACTTCTTTTATGACTCCCTCTGTGCTGTAGACAATTTCAGTCTGCTCAGGCAAATCTTGTCCATATGAGTGAAGAGCAGAAAATTGGCAACATTCAGAAAATAGTTAGAGAACTAAGAAAAGTCTTTAACGAAGCTCTTTATGTTTATCTGACTGAATAAATTAATGTATTTAAATTTCAGATAATAAAAACTGCTTTATTACAAATAGACTCTAAATACATCTGTCTGATCACACGTAGATGTGTATTGCTACATTGTACCTACTCATGTACCATAATATACCTGGCTATATTATGATCTTCCAAGATTTATCTTATTGAGTGCTTATCTGCTTTTAGACAGATTAATTTCTGTGCAAAAATTCCTGATTTTTCTCTGCTGTTTATTAAAGAAGCAGAAGGTGACTAGTTATAAATGAAGACATTTTAGGCTCAGATGAGGTTAGCTTCTCCTTAAAAGGTTCACTTCAATTATCCAGACATGACTGTCAAATACCTTTTTATATGTCATAGTATCTCCTACCTGACCCCCAGCTGGTGTTCCAGAATAATGCAGATCTTCCACAAATCTTGTGTCATAGCTGATAAACTTGTGTGAATATCTTGAATACCCCAAGGTACCTTAAACAACACTACATGCACTATGTTTGAACAACTGGACTTAGCCTTTAATGTACATGGCAATTTCAAATTTTTTTTAATCCATTTAACAAGTTTCAGTGAGCATTACCAACTGTATGCATTTTATTTGGAATGTGAAGACAACTCAGCTAGATATAGCAAACCATAATCAGCCTGGTTAGTTAGTTATCAATCATAATTGAAAGGCAAAACCAGCATTATCAAAAAATTATATGTTATTTGTATTTATTCTAACTCATTGATAACATAAGCAAGAGGCAATTTATTCAATTACCTAAAACAAATAGTTCTTGTGCTGCACTTTTGAGAAGAATTTGGTTAAGTCTTCACTATTCTTCTAATCTTCTCCAAAAAAGTAGTTTTAGACAGCTGTAGGATCTCCTCTTAACTGTTTCTACCACTGGAAAAAAAAAGGAAGTTCTCTCAGTATAGCAAATACAGAGTTATTTAACATTTCCTGTAGTTGCTGATATAACAAGGTCAAGCACTGCATGCCAATTGTCATAGAGTGCTGCTCTATATATAGTTTGAGGTGTTCTGATGAACCTGACATTCTGCTCACCAGTGTGGTTGGTAAGCTGAACAACTGGTTAAGAAAGTGAAAATATGCATTCAATCTATTAACTTAATTAATATGCCTTAGTTGGTATTCAGCATAAATTCCAAGTGTAGAAAAAATTGTAATAAATTACTCTTAATGTAGATAACAGAATAGCAAAATTCAAGGTTTAGATTATTTCCCTTAACTTTAGCAATATAAAATTAAAACCCCTAAATCTGAATTAGTCCCTCTCATGTACCTATACAGTAAGTGGTAAAACCCATCTACGTTAAAGGGCAAATTCATCTAAATGGGAAAGAATTATTGAATAATAAAATCATTTACTCTAGAGGTTTTTCTTTTTCTTGATCTACTTAATAAAACTACAAATAAGTTACTGAATAAGGTGACTCTCCTAGAATTGAATATTTAGGATAAACTGGGTAGATCTGAATGCATTAAACTTAAACAGGACATCAAACACACTGTGCAAGGAAGAAAACACTGTTTTTGCTTTGGTTTTCTTTCTTTGTGATATTGATGAAGACTGTGATTTACAACTAGAACAATTTATCAAATTCATTGTGAGATTCTACAGGACTGAACAATTAATTTTTATACAGACACTTTCAAAAATAATTATATCTTCTGATATTGATATATATCAGAAAAATAATTTATTGATATATGCTCCTGTTATGTTATCCTCATAATTTATTGCACCATCTAAACATACACAAAGAGGGATATTCTAAAAACCTGTTTACTGTTCCTGTACAAATAAATAGATAATTCTCTGTCCACCTACATGCAGGGGTTATAATTATATTTTTATTTTTTTATTTTGACCTTGAATTAATGTCAAAACTATTGAAGTATATCTGTGTTACACCCACTCCCCTCAAAAACTTCCTAGTTTAATCACATTTACAGCTATACTGGATGTGTGGTCCAAATAACTATCTTGTAAGCCATTTATAAAAACTTTCTGCTTCTTTTAACAGGAAAAAACCTGGATCATGGTACTTGGTTTTTCAGTGTTATTTCTGAAGTTGTTCTTTTTTATTACTGTCTGAAGGTCAACAGACACAAAAAAACTGACTAATATCTTAAGATTAAGACACCCAAAAGAGTGCTTGATCTAAAGTATATTGAAATAGTTGGAAATATTTTAAAATTATTGGAAATCTTACCGTTGGTAACAATAGCTTTTGAGCCAGTGATTAAGAAGCCTGACCATCTTCATTTTCAAAAGCTCTGTGTGTCTGCATGTTCTCCTTGATGTCAGGGGTTTAAATGGAAAATAAATTACCAATCTTGTCTAAAGTCAGTAAATAAAACAAATAATAAGGCAAACTACTTTTTAGAGGGAGATCAATACTGACCTTTTTTTGAGAAGCTTATTATTTTTTTGGTTTTCTGTAATTTTTCTTTGAAGTTACTTGTATACATTTGTTCTCCTTTTCCCTGAGCATTGCGTAAGCTACTGAAAAGTAGTGATAGGGAAGCACAAGCTAGAGCAGAACTGATCTGCCAGCAGCTGTCTAGAACTTCAAAGTTTTTTTCCTAAAAAAAATAAAATAAGCTTCATAGAAAAAAGAAAAAAACAAACCCCATATGTGTAAACATCATTGTAACAGCTGTAGACACCCTGAAGTGTAGGATACCTTTTATAACTTGTCATACTGAATCATACATATTTCTACCTACTTACACAAGTAGTAGGCTCAGCAGCTAAAACATGTTTCTCTGCATATTTATTAGTTCTATTGAAATACAGAGTCTTAACTAGATTAATTTGAGCCACCTTTTTTGTCCTATTATGCCTCTTAAAGTAAAACCTTATAAGTAATAAATTTTGTCCATTAGTAAACTAAATGAAACCCCCACCAACTAAAGTAGACAAAAGAAGAGCAAATTGAAAGAAATTAATTCTGAACCAGAAACTGCACCTGCAGAGAAAAAGAAACACCTGAAAAAAAAAAGCTTCCATTTTTTGTGAGGTATTCAGGACTCAGCCAAAGCCATGACATCTTGACCCTGTGTGTCAGAGTCACTCACCTGCTAAAGAAGACCAAAATTAACAAATATCTAAGAAGATAAGGAAATAAATTATTAAAAGATGAAGGATCAGGCAGGACAAAGACTACAACCTGGTCTTGGGAAGCATCATTTAATGACTAATGCAACCACAAAAACTAGGACCATACCAGATTATTTACTGTGGACAAAAAGGTGGGGGAGACTGTCACTTCAGATCATGAGGAAGAATGTGGAGGTTGACTGAGCACCCTGAAGTTTAGAGATGCACAAAGCAGATTAGTTTTTGAAGAAGGAGGAAGGAAAAGACCAGATAGAGCATGGAGGACATTTAGGTGTATAGTTTAAACTGTGTATGTGTGGTGATACTGTCATAATCTTGTGCTTTCACTTTACTCTTTGAGACAGAGATCTAACCTCTGCCTGTGAACTCTCTACTTTTAAGGTCTGTTTATATACTGAAAATAACTATAATGTATTATCTGCCACTGTTTCTGCTAGGTCAGCTGTGATTCTAAGTAAATGACAGAGGAATGGTTTGGAGCAACTTGGCAGAGCACTGGCTGAATTATGAGGTGCCTGGATAATATTTTTTTACCTGGGCTCTGGATAAAAATTCTGGTGTATCATGTACACTGTAAGATATACATATAGGCTTTATTTAAGTGGACAATTTTCTTCTAACTGTAAAGGTCATTAGCAATAGGACATGTCAAGTGTGTGATCTGCTGATTTACTGATTGACAAGCTGTTAGACCCTAGGCTCTTCTCACAAGTTCATCGAAGGGGATTTACATTAGAAAGATACAAGGCTCCAAAAAATCTGCCCAATGGATTTATTGAAAAGGCCTTCAGCTTTTTATACCCTGAGACCCCACACAGGAAAAACACTATGATGCTTTTCAAGGGGTCAAAATAACAGTTTTACTGGCGAACTTGGGAAAATAAGGGAACTTGGTAAAAGTTTAAAGCAAGCATTCAATCAACATAAAGCATTCCACAAAGCATTGATTTAGCAAAATCCACCTCATCTAGGTTTAAGTTACCCAAGTATCAAGAAGAAGAAATTAGGACAAGAGGAACAAATAAAGAGAGAGAAAGAGGTAGTCAGTTATATCTACTGCCTTGGATCCAGTGTAGATGCAGCTACTGGAAGTCCAGGAAGGGAAGGGCCGTGAGCACTTGGAGGCCGCATGGTGCTGACTTTATTGTTTTGGACTCCTGTGACCACCTTCCCCAGATGGGTATTCTGGTGTGCCAGCCCTTCTGGGACTGGGTTAGGGGCTCCAGGTGGTGTGGTGTGGGGCAGTGCTCCGGGTGTGCAACTGACTGACAGCTGCACCAGTGGCTTTCAAGGAGGTGAGGTGCAGGGGAGGTCAGAGCATAATCCCACCTTGGCAGAACCCTATCTGTCCCCTCCCACACACACAGAAGTGTTTCAAGCCAGTAATAACTTTAATAACTTTTCTTTTTTAGTCACTCACACAAGTACAGTTGTATTACTAGACGATGCTGCTATGCATACGATGCTGAATGGATTTTGTGAGAGGTGAAGGCAGGATGTTGATTGGTCTATTGGCTAGAATTCTCTTCCAAAATGTAAACACAAAAAGAAAAGTAAAGGAAAAAATATCTAAATGTAGGTGTGTATACATGACCTACATATCTAAACTCCCATTATTGACAATAATGATGTAGGGCTCAATTTAGTGAACACAGAAAGTTGTATAGATTAGGGTACCCTTTGCAATCTACAGTCATTGAATCACCTGTCATTAAATAAAGTTCCTAATCATCTAAGAAAATGGAGTTGGATAACTAATCATCTCAGTGAATGAAGATAAGTTTTTAAGGGTCAAATTAATCTTTCTAGTCAATGTTGCATGTTCTGACTTAATTAACTATAGTGCGAGCCCACGCCCCTAACTGTCATTGAGAGATTGTGTAAGATTCAGTTGCCTGAACATTCTGAAATTTTGGGGTATTTGAGACAATTACACAGTAGGTCTGGCAGATGTGACACAGAGCCTGCAAGAGGCCATGGCCTTCTGGAGAGGCAGATAGGGGTCTGGCAGCATCTGATATGTTTTCCCAAGTGGAGATGCACTCTATAATCTGTGTGTGCAGCAAACTTTAAGCCAGAGTCAAAGGTAGGTAGCATGATCTGGAAGCTAGGAATGGTGATACTACTGTTTTGGGTCCTGATACTGGAGAAACAGGAATGTGAGAGTCAGCTACTGGAGGGACTATAGGTCTAAACCAAGCACTGTAGAGGTTGGGATCTGAGAATTAGCTACTGGGGGCACTGTAGATCCTGACCAGCTGCTAAATATGCCATTTTATGGGTTTACAGGAGGTGGGAAGAAATATGAGTGCCATAAATTGAAGAGTATGTCCAGGTGCCGGTGGCTGGGGAGGCTGAGTATCTAAGGCCAGCTACTGGCCAGTTACTGCTGCAATCCATAATTTGCTATACAAACTTACATATATTACAGTAGCAGACCACTTCTGATCATCTAGAGACAAGGAACAGGACTGAGCCATCAGTGCTATTCACACATGTGAGTGCTGCTGGCAAGTAAGTGGACGCTTGTAAGACAATATCTTCTGCTTGTGTGTGGCCAGATGTGTCTGTCTATTGTGCCAATGAGTACGTACACATCTGCTAGGAAAACATGCACAACCTTGTTTCTGGTGGCACATGGAGAGTCAAAGCAGCCTTGCGCCTACTGGGTGACAGGTTAGGCAATTCCTAATAGTTTCAAATTAAATATGTGAATCATTTTAGACTATAACAGAAACTACACCTTTTCCCAGAGCTAGTTTTAAGATAATCAACATTTTGCACATTCTATATTAAGACACTTAGTGTATTGTAAAGTATTAGACTCTTAAATAATTAATGTTCAGGCTCTTAAAAAGTTAGATTGGCACATCTAAACAGAACTAATACAGCATAATTGTCCTATAAGGGACTTAAATTAAACACTCAGACATTAAAAGTATTTTTATGTATAAAACTGTATACAGGTATCACTTTATTTTATTCCTAATTTCAGATTCCCAGTTTCTCCCACTTTCTAGAGAGAGGTAATAGTAATTATATAATGTTTTAAATCCACAGTATGGAGTATTTTCTTGCGTACTTTAAAAAATATGACCATAGAAATCAAATATTGCTGATGGTGAGATGAAAGATGCTTTAATTAAATTTCAGTTATAGGATCATGGCATATATCAGGTTGGAAGGGAACCATAAATATCGAGTTCAACTCCCTGCCCCTCACAAGACACCTAAAACTAAATTATATGATTAAGAGAATGTCCAGATGCTCTATGAACTCTGATAGGTTTGGGGTTATGTCTGTGTGTTTAAATATTTGGTTTTCTCTACTGCCAAAATGGATACTAAACACACCTATCAGTGGCTTCATCAACTATCTGTTGAGTATTTAGCAGTCTGCTGTAATGTTTCATGTTTCTTTATGAATTCACTTGTTTCATGTGTGAAACCACTTCAATCACTCACTAATGTGTCAGGGTAATGAAGTAATACTGTTCTTTTTTCTGGAAAGAAAATCTGAATAGTACAGTGAATATATAAGAAAATATACTTCTATTCTTATTATTTCAGTTTTATACTGTCTTTTTCACAAATACCATTATACAATATAATTTTATATTAACATCTTCATCTCCATACTTTTCATTACCTGTGAAATATCTATGAATTGTGCCTTATGCTGACATTATCATAGAATCATAGAATCATAGAATATGCTGAGTTAGAAGGGATCTATCAGGATCATCGAGTCCTAATCCTGGCCCTACGCAGGACTCCCCACACACTGAGTGCTACCTTGAATCCTATGTTCAGTTTTGGGTCCCCTCACTACAAGAAAGACACTGAGGTGCTGGAGCATGTTCAGAGAAGGACAATGAAATTAGTGAAGTGTCTGAAGCACAAATCTTATGAGTAGAGGCTGAGGGAGCTGGCTTTGCTTTGTCTTGAGAAAAAGAGGCTTAGGAATTTTTTCTTCAACAGAAGGGTTGTCAGGATTGAAATAGACTGCCCAGGAAAGTAGTCAAGTCTCCATCCCTGGAGGCACTAAAAAGATGTGTAAATATATCATACTTGGTTTGTACATGATTTAACTGTGGACTTGGCAATGTTAGGTTTGTAGTTGGACTCAATGATCTTAAAGGTCTTTTACAACCTAAATGATTCCATGATTAATACTAACCTTCATAGAAGAGGAGAAGGGCTTTCTGGTAGAAAAATACAGATCTTTGTTCTTGTCTCTTCTATCACTGTCTTGTCAAGGAATTAATAATATATTAGGTCTTTCTCAGATCAGGACATCACTTATGGATGCTACATATTCTGATTGTCACACAAAGCTTTGCTAGGACATGAGGTATAATCCAGCCTGCTTTGAATGTAGCTACTCTATACTCTTATGTTTCTTTGTTGTGCAAATCTTTTTTAGCTTTAAGATCGTATTTTCCTCTGGGATTAAGGCCATTTTCTGAAATGTTATTAAGTAGAGCTTGTAAAAAATTTTCAGTAGAAACATTTTTTTTAACAGAAAAGGATTTTTGAACTGTCCAAAAAGACTGCATTTGTCTGATTTTTGGAAAATATATATATATATATGAAAACCATAAAACTTATTCATTTACCTAGGACACTACTGGTTTAATTAATGTGTGACTCCCAAAATATGAAAGAAAAAATAGAAACTTGAAGATTCAGTAGTAACTAATTCCAACTGTCCCCTATGTTTGCCACGAGAATCAATAGTCTTTATAATGAGAGAACCAAAGCAAAAGCAGGAATATTAATTAAGTCAGTCATAAGAAAACTTTATTTTTCACAATAAAACAGTCTGCCATAAAACTAATTCATTTTTATAAACTAACTGTAAATCTCATATTCAGCTACAGTGATTAGCAACTTTGACATGAATACTAGGACTTAAAGCAAATGAGTAAAATTATAAAGCATTTTGTGTAATGAAGAAAAAAAGCAGTTTAATAGAACATTGCCATGTAATCCATGTTTCCTGCTTGAGAACTGAATATATTACACAGCATTTGGAGAAGAACAGGAAACCATGAACAAGTGACAATATTTCGTTGTGTTGACATTTTCTCATTCCCCTGGTGGAATTATGTTCATAATAAGTTCTTTTATTCTTTTAATGAGAATTGTAATATTTATTTTTTAGCTTATATCCCTGAGTAATGGAGGGGTGTTGTTTGTTGATTTTTGCTTTACTTTTCTGTGACAAAATGATTTATTTGTTTGCTTGCTTGTTTGTTTGTGTAATTAAACTGGAATTAATTACTTTTAGAAAACTAAAGAGTAACTCTAGCAAAAAGAGGATACCAAAGTAGGCGATAGTTTAAGGTGTTTAAGTGTCTTCAAAATGTATGGAAATTTCCCTTTCAGACTGTGATCTCACAGCCTCATGCTCTGCTAGAACTA
This sequence comes from Manacus vitellinus, assembly GCF_001715985.3. Classification (NCBI taxonomy): domain Eukaryota; kingdom Metazoa; phylum Chordata; class Aves; order Passeriformes; family Pipridae; genus Manacus; species Manacus vitellinus. The sequence continues at coordinate 22,678,481 of NW_021940208.1, read as the reverse complement.
GCAGTAAGTCAAATGCTAGATTGGAAACTAACAAAAATATTGTTAATGGACAAGGCTTTTGGGGTATGTTCATATTCTTTGTGTTTCTTTTACTTCCAGTAATCTAAAAGGAATAAAATTTGAAGGTAGGAGCAAACTTTCTTATGAAATTAGCTTTTACTGCAGTTTAGATGGCTGCATGGATATCTAAATTTTTCTGGGTTTTATTGTCATATTTTCTATTGTCTGGAGAGAAACAGGCACCTCGCAGGGCCCCTCAATCTACCTAAATTAGACACCTGCCTTAAAATAGGGTAAATGGTTCACTGGTGGTGTATTGACTGCAGAAAAAATTGTGGTTGATTAGTTGTGTGCAGACAACTGAAGATTTAACTTAGCTATATTTTAAAAATCTAACACTTCTTGCAGAATCATAGAGAGAATGTCAATGATGAGACTTCAGCACTGTACTTTTCAACAGCTGAAAACAGATGTGTTAAATTTCAGCATGTTCTTGATCCATTTTACTAAAGCTCAAATTCAAGCTTAAGGTTGGTGATGTAGTAAAGTATGTCAGATCTTTCTCTGAAAGGACTATTTTCCTTAATATTTTAAATATTCCTGATTCTGTTTGACTTTACAGTACATCAGATCTCCTCTGTCTTTTTCTAGAGCTTTCACTTAGAAAATTCATAAATGAAGTTGAGGAAATAGTTAAGGGATGTTAAGAGCAGCCTCTTTCTCCAGCTGCTCTATCCCAGGACCCCTTCTGCCCTGCTGCTTGAACCCAGCCTGGTGTGTGTACACACACACACAATTCCACATGTACACACGTGCATGTGCACACACACACACACACACACCCACACCCACACCCACACACACAGGAGTGTAGCCTCAGACAAGGCAGTGCCCACAGCAGCACCCACATTTGGGACTCACAGCAGACACAGGCAGAGATGGACACGTCCCCTCCTCCTGTTGGGCTGGCAGAGACAGAAGGTCACCAGTGCAGCACACATTTAAATCAGTGAACTCTCAAAATGACTATCTCATCTGCTCTCCCTCAGGTTGTTCATCATGTCTTAATTCTGACAATACTCCATTCATCAACAGAACCTCAAGAATAGTCTAAAGATTCGAGTGTATATATAAAATACAAAAAAATTAATGACTTGGCCACTGAAACATATGTAAACATTTTCTTAAACAACAAAAAAAAAAAAGAGAAAGATTTTATGTTTTCTTATACTAACTTCTATATTATGTGTGTTCAGTTCAAAATAATAATCCTACTGGATTTTAGGACAATTTCTTTGACATAAACTCTTCTAAGGACAATCTTCTGAAAGAAAATGTTTCTCATTTTCAAAAACAGATGTCAGAACAGGAGTACAAAAAAAAAAAAAGCTTAAAATTGGGGTTTAATTTTAAAGAGTTGAATAAATTAGCAGGCTTCGGAAAAGAAAAACAAAACAAAAAGACACTAACCAAAAAAGCCTCCTCAAAACCCGGGATTCCTTACCCAAAGAATGGAAAACAAATAATGCAAAAGACTTCAGGCAGAGTGCTTTGCTATTACTATTACTGAAATATCTCAAATTAGGTAGTGTTTCAAATTAGATACTGTCTTGAAGTGTGAGGTTTTGTAGACTAAGGCAAACTGTCAAGATTCCTACATGGTGATATATACCTTGTAATCACAGGGCTCTCTGGTAGCAGCAAAGTACATTCAGCATAATGAGAAACAGTCAGCTGTTTTAAGATTAAAGTAAAAATGAAAGGTAAGAGTACATTTGAAAATTGTAACTCACTCTTACAGATATATTGCATGGTTCTTTAAGATTTGAAGATTAAATAAAATTTTTTGAATTTATATATGCTGAAAACAGTTCTATGTATAGAAGTCTTTATATGTCATTTTGAAGGAAGGCTTAGGAGGGAGAAGCTGAAGAAATAGAGATACAACACTGTATTTGGTTTTTTCAGTGATAGCATGACTTTTCAGGTAAAAATGACCCAAAAGCCAGCAATAAAAAAGCTTCTGCTCTGTTTTGTCATCTTTCAGGATATAAGATGTACATTATTAAAAAAAAATCGAAAAGAAAGATGGGAAGGGAAGGTTTGGGAAGGGAAGGTTTGGGAAGGGAAGGTTTGGGAAGGGATGGGAAGGGAAGGGAAGGGAAAACCTTTAAATTGCAGAAATGTGTAGAGATAAATGGACAGTAGTTTTGTTTGTCTCTTTTCTGTAAACAGAAAAAAAAATGACAGTTGTATAGTCCATGATGACTTTCCAAGGCTTTTGGTGCACCATATGTAATTTCCATTTGCTATAGGCTGTAAGATATCTTCCTGTACTTATTAAATCAAATGTTACTGTTTGAGCTAGTGGCACACTTATTTTCTAGACTTCTGTTGTTCTTTTTGATTTTTTTTTCTTGATTGATAACTTACATATGCACTCTATTTTAAATTTGTGGTTACTGTTACTTTTTTTTGAAACTTTCAACAGTTAGGTCAGTCAAGGAGCAATAAAATTGAAAAATATCATTTCTCTAGAATAATTTCAGAAACACATTCCATAGAGATTTGCCTTCCCAAAATCTCATGCATTTTTATTTTTATGTTTTTTCCAATACCCAGAAACATTGCTGGATGTTATTTGGAAACAATAACACTAAAATAACCAGTATATATTTACTATCTCTAGGAGTTTTCCCCTGGAATACAGAAGTAGAATATACAAGCAAAGATAAGGTGATACCAGTGGTCATCTTGGCATCCTTGATTGCAAAGATATTTTTGTCTATATTGTACCACTTTTTTTGTCTCTCTTTTTGAAGTTTCCCTTCCCAAGGCTTTTATTATTTACTTATTACAATTCTTTTGTGTATCTTAAACACAAGACAAACTGTAATAGGTTGAGGGTAATTTTGCCTTCCTCTCCCTGTTCCTAGTGAGCAACAAGGATATCTATACTGACTTAGTAACCTTAACCAAGATTTAAATTATTGCATTAGGCTTTACTGTGGAGGAGGATTTAACACACACGTGGTCACTAATGGTAATTCACCTCATTGATTCAGTATTCATCAGTGCATTGACTTCAGACTTGTTCTTTCCTAATAGCTACACATGTAAAAAGTTTCCAGTTTATTCTTCTGTTTCTACTGCATGTTTAGGTTATAGTCCCTTCTCCTTCCACAAGGAGAAGGAGATAGCAAAAAATGCTCAGCTAGAAAAGATCAGTCAGAAAGGTAGAATCTTGTGATTTGGAAATATCTGTATGTTATTTCCTTCCTCGAATTTCCTGTAACTTTCCCATATAAAGTTTATCCTGATGAATGAAAATGATCAGAGAATCATAGAATGATTTTGTTTGGAAGGGATCTTAAAGAGCATCTAGTTCCAACCCCTTGCTATGGGCAGAGACACCTTACACTACATGAGGTTGCTCAGAGCCCTATCCAACCTGGCCTTGAACTCTTCCAGGAGTGATGTATGATGAATGATGGAATTAACCTTGTTTGGTTTTAGAATCATAGAATCATTTTTGTTGGAAAAGATCTTTGAGATGATAAAGTCTAACTGTAAACCGGCACTATCCAAGTCCACCACTAACCCATGTCCTTAAGTGCCACATCTACAAGCTAATAAGCCTCTAAAGTTGGACTTAAAGATCTTAGAGGTCTTTTACAACCTTAGTGATTCTATGATTCGAATAATTATTTTAGAAGGATTGCTGAAAACATCAACCACATATTTATTTCATAGTCTACCTTTAAAAACATACTATTTTTGCCATTTCCCCATCTACATATAAGCCAATGTATAACTTTCTTCATCTTACCTGGGATATCATACTGACCAGTAATATGAATGATCAGAATCAAAAGCAATGACTGATTATTCTTGATATCTCTATATTTACTATAAAATCTACACTATATTCTTTACTCATTTTGAATACCATTTATTTCACCCATCTTCAAACACATGGAGTTAGATGTCTAGTTTAATTTCATTTTCTAGTCTTTTTCTGTGCACAGAATCCCTTCTATAAGGGAAGAGATTAAATTCTATGGGAAGTTTAAGATATGTGGAAAGAATTTTTGCCACAACTCTCATGACAATGTAGGATAATAAAATTTACTTCGGTTGCATAAAAAGATTTCTTGTGTTGCTGCAATTGTGTTACGAAATGTCTTACAATTCTATAAAGCCCCTCAGGTTTAATACCTAATTCTGAGCAGGAGTTCTTTCACAAACTCAGAGGAAATAATTTACATGACTTTGGTGCCAATGAGGTTGTTGGATTCCCTGTTCCACGTATGCATTTTGAATATAATTAAAAACTAGCAGTTTCCGTAACTGCATTACTTTAAAAGACCTACATAAAACAAACTGGGAATTGAGATCAGCTGCATTCTTGGTAAATCCTGTGGATCACAGAGGACTGCCTCTCCTCAAATCCCTTAGCAATATTTATTTCCTATACCTTAATTAATATACAGTAGGAAAAAATATTTTGATAGAAAGAAAAGTGATGCTGATGACAATTAAGCCATACTGAGAGAAAAAAATGCTGAATATATCAAAAGCAGCTAGAAATACATTCTATTTTTTTTTATTACTTAGCCATATAATAGAGGGAGACCCTAAATGGCACAAAACCACTCAGACATTTACTTTAATATTGTCAAGAAGATTTAAAAATCCTGAGCATAGGTAATTTTATTTAGTCCTTAGCCCCCCAAAACAGAGAAGAAGCAATTTTCGCTCAGTGTGTCAAAAAAAACCCAAAAACCTAATAGTGATCTCTACAATTTTATTTTAATTTCCTGACACTTTGAAGCGCTTTAAGCCTGTTACTGCAATAATGATGCTATGATCCGATTAGTGAGAGATACCTCTACCAGAATTAAGGTGCAAATGAGACCATATGCAGAAGTCAATAATACAGATTTTATTTAACAGTAAATGTGAGGTAGAGAGAGAGAGAAAGAAATGGAAAATGGGGCGGGGGGAGTCAGGGCAGGGAGACAGAGACAGAGAGATCAAGCAGAAGATAGTCATCACCCATGGATCCAGCAGCATCCCATTGGTCCTTCTTCACCCTGGGCTTCTTTGTGCTGGAGGTCCCAGAGTCGTTCTTCCAGGGGTACCACTTTTATACAGTCCAAGTTCTGGGTATCCACAGGTTGGTTGCAGATGCCATTCTTAGCGGGTATGTGTATGAGCAGTTACTTCCTTTCCTACAGTTTGCCACAGTGGGAACTTTTGTCCAGATACCAGGATGTGCTAAACAGATCTCGCCTCTGCCAGGCCTGGAATTAGCACCTTCCTGTCGCAAATTCCTCCCTTCTGTGCTTTTCTCAAGTTCCTGCTGTGGTGGCTTATCTTATGGTAAGTTTCTTCTGTGGCCTTGACAGTGTTTGAGACAGTCAGCTGTGCTCTTAAGCCCTCATAAATGATTAACCCAGCGGCGATGGCGTCTGTTAGTTTCACAAAACTAGAATGACTTTCATATGATGAGGATTTTCTGTAGTTACATATAATTCAATAAAATGCAGGTGGCAGTAGCCAGATATTATTAAAACAAACATCTTTCCACCCTTTGGGTAACAGCAGAACTTAGTCTACTTTTGGACAATGACAAGTCTTTGTTCTTTCTTTTGCTATGGATTTATGCAAATTTCTTCAAGGATTTTTATGTAAGTTCCCTCTGAATTAAACTTCACTGTTTGTAACAAACAAGGGTACAGCCCTTCCCAAATCTTCATTCGCGAAGCCTAGGCATGATGATGAAACTTCACTGTAAAAAAATCCTGACTATCAACAAACCCCTTGAACTTAACTAGCACTCTGAATTCTTTATTCACAAATTTCAATTTAAATACTGCTTCCCTTTTAGTTTTCTACAAAATGTTGTTAAAAATAAAACAATTTCTTTGAGGGAGAGCTAAATTGAAAGTATCTCCAATCTAATGATAATTTATTGGGAAGAAACTTACTTTTTCTCAAAACCGTCATGCACAAAAGCAGGTGTTACATTCTGCTCTACTATCCATGAACTGCCTAATTAAAACTGAACTTAAAAAAAACAAAAAAAGAACTGAGGGAAAGCAACTTCTATATGGAAAATAAGCAACTGGCAGGGATTTTAACTTGATCTTAGTAGAGCTTAGTTTCAAATTATTTGGGCTTGATCTATCAAAAAGATATTGAATCTTAAAAAGTCAAATGCTCACCCCCTTCAAAATATATTAACTTATTGTTAAGAAATTAATTTCCTACAAGCAATTTATTTTCTTGTCAATCTAGGGAGGGAGCATGACACCTTTTCTCACTATTCTTTGGTGATGTAAAAGTAGTTCTGCTGAAGAAACTTTAAGTGGGGTGAAGTACGGATCCCACATTGTTCCTACTTTTGAATGTGGTAGTTTACAGCAATGAATAGGACTTTAATGGAAAGGCTTCCTAGGAGTTGACTTCTTGAAGATTATTACTTGAGCACAGCAGATCACAGACAGATATTATTACCTTATTACACATATATACTGGATGAGCCTGATCACCCCCTATAAAGCTAGAACACTTATCTACAGATGGCATAACTGACAGTAGCTGAGAGCTTTTGCTTAGAAAATTAACATTAATGGTTCTTGGTAAATCCCATCTTACTGTTGTTTCTACATATATTCGTGAATCTCTGGAGGGCACTTAAAAAAGTTTTATGCAAGCTAAATTGAAGATTCTGTCACTCCTGTCATTGTTTTGACAACCTAAATCAAACATTTTTTTGAATGTTGATGGCGAGCACTTCCAATTTTTAGAGTGATTCCACAGGGAATATAATTAAATTGGCTTTTTAAAGGACCTCTTTAGATATTGATAATATAAAGAGGGAAAAAGTAAAAAGATGGGATTCAAACTCCTTATTTCTTTAACGTGTACTCTTTGTTCTTGCATTGTAGTAGGGGGAACTGATGTATAATATGTGGTGTTTTTTTAGTAAATTGAGAGGAACTTTTGAAAGAGAATGTAGAAGGAAAAACACTAAGTGATCTAACATTTTGAGTAATTGGCAAGGAATGGAAATATCTAAATTAACTTGGCCTTTTCTTATGATTTTACAAATAAGAAGTCATTTTGTCTTTTACAACGGAGAAAATGGCGCAAGGAATGGGAAATAGGTTTAAAATGTCCAGAAAGCACATTACCTTCATTGAAATATGTGGGAAACTATCATGTAATGCAGTTTGTGTCACTCGAATCATTTAGCAACGCCATACTAGCACAAAATAGGGATTCAGGTCTATTTGGCCATACTAGACTCTAGCAGGAATCTGGAGGTCTATAGAAGAAACATCCACATTTCAGTCAGTAACTTTAGATGATCTTAATATTCAGGGAAAAGAAACAAAATGTTCAGTTATTATCCTTGCAAACTATTTTAGATATGTAAGTTAGTCTAAAACATATAAGCTGATATCTATAGTATCTTAAGTTGGTAGAAGAAGTATAATTCTCTCTATTGGCCATAAAGAAAATCTATGTTGGCTAACTCAGATGTCATAGGTGTCTATACTTTAGATCCAATGTGGAGTCTTCAGACGAATCCATGTGCCACAGCTTGCTGAGATTCACAACCTGTCTTCCCTCTGTCTTAGATCGTGTCCCTCAAAACTGATTCCAAGGTCAGCTTTTTAAGGAACTAGGTCCCTTCACAGCATCACAAACACTGTGAATTATCAGCTCTGAGCTTATGAGAAGATAAAAAAATTGCAACCAGGCTAGTAAGTGAGATGGATATGCCAGACTCATAAATACACATACTGTGATCTTCACAGCAAGACCTAAAAATCTAGGCTTTCTTTAATTACAAAATGAGAAAGTCTGGAGCTGTTATGTTGTGATTTTTAGGCACCAGATGTCCTGGAAAGGGAAAAGGAGTTTAGAAGCAAGAAAGTTTAAAATGAGTTATGAACAGGAAGAAAGTATATATTCGCACAGGAACATATAAGATCATCATTCTGAGGTTTCAAAATATAATCTTATTTTTGGACTTACAGTTAATCACACAATCAATGTTGCAGTGTCTTATTTGTTGGTAGTGTAGATCTTTATTTAAAATATTTGAAGGTAAATGAAAAATTAGCTATTGATTTCCCCGGGTTCAAGATTGCACTCTTTGATTTTGTTGCCTGTGTATTTTGGTGCTGAAAAAATCTCCGGAGCAGTTAATTAGGGGTGAGATAAGAAAGGGTTTATTTGCCAAGGCAATAGGTGATATAGACGTGTGTGCCGGCCGTGCCTGAGAGGTTACATTTTATAACATTATCCATCCAATCCCAGATGTGTCCACCCTTTGACCCTTCCTCTGGCCTGCCCCGGGCCCTCCCCCTGAGAATTGGGTCTGGGGTCTTTTTGGGACCACCTACTTCCTCATCTTCACCATCTTCAGAGCACAAAGGGCACATAGCTACCCAATTTTTGACCATAGTCTGTGGTTTAGGCCCTGATA
>NW_021940208.1:22615990-22669720 GCF_001715985.3 Manacus vitellinus | reverse complement strand
ATCAGTTTGTATTTTTACATAAAATTTTCATATTCTTTATATATTATAGACGCTGAGGAAAGAGTGAACAGAAATAAGTAATCATATTGTTATATGACTTTTTTTTCCTTGGAGCCCATGCAATACCCTATTTTCTCTTCAGCATTGTTGTTTAACTCCTGCCCCCAAAGGTTTTTCTTTATTTTGGAGTTAGAAAATATGATGGTATTATTTCAAATGCAGTCATTTTATTGACCTGACAAGGCCCTCAGGACTTGTCTAGCCTGCCTGAGTCTGAGCTGCTAGTTTTAATTGTTATAGGAATTATCTGGGAGAAGGTGACTATTGCCCAACTTGGTTTGTCTTAACTTTGGGATTTTCCTCTGCGGTAAAGGTCTGACAATCCTATGTAGTCACTGTGACAAAAAAAACAAAATCAAAAACAACAAACAAACAAACAAACAAACAAAAAACAAACAAAAAAACAAACCAATGAACAAAAAAAAACCAAAACCAAAACCCCTAAACATTAGCCCTTTATAACTAATTGCTAAATAGCACAAACAACCAAATGTTTGATGGAAATCAAGGGGGAAAAAAACAGGTAAAAAGACTGTGATAAGAAAATCCATAAAAACAGCCCCAAATGGACCCAAAACATGTAAACTTCCACCATGAACATCATGTTCCTCCTGGCAAAGACCTAATGAAGTTGATCATTCGTCTTTCCCTATCCCTGTACTTTGGGAGGAGTGAACTCAGAGGTGCCCAAGGAGTGAGCCTTATCTCAGGAAAAAGTGGTTGATGTTATAAAGTCCATATCTTCACTGTATCAATGATTTATGAATATTAATGAAATTGTAATTAGACCAATAATAGTTGTTTCTTGTGTTTTAAATAGGCTGTTAAAACTTTGGTTAGACTAACAATAAATGATAGAACAAAATTTGCCCATTAAAAAAAAAAATTAAAATCAATTGTTTCAACAAATGACAATATCCTGTCTAAATTTCAAGAAACCCCCAATCTTCACTTAGGTAACTGTACTTTGTGTTCATTTTCATGATCCTCAACTCAGCTTACTTGGGAAAAGCTATATTGTTATTCCTTTTTTCTACAAAACTATAGTTGTCATTAAACATTTGGGGTTTTTTCCCTTTTAAAAAACTGTGCTTATTCTCCTTTGCTAAGGAATCTACCCTTTATTTAGGAATCTACTACTGCATGAGCACTGTGGAAGAACACAAAAGCTACATTTAGGCTAATAAATTAAATATGTCTAGGACTGTTGTTTGCTGTTGAGGCCAGCTGGCATAGAACAGCTTGCATTCATATTATTAAACTCTCTTACTCTCCAAACAACATGGCCACATCCTAATTAAGAATCCTCCTTTTTCTATGGTATCTCCCAGAACACTCTTGGAAACAATTTGGAAAAGTGTTACTTGGAGTATTGCGTTTGTGTGGGAATATTTGGACAGTGGGTGGGGCTACAGGGGTGGCTACTGTGAGAAGTTGCTAGAAACTTCCATCATGCCCAGCAGAGCCAATACCAATCTGGTCCAAGGTGGACCCACTGCTTGTCAAGGCCAAGTCAATCAGCGATGGTGGTAGCACCTTTGGGGTAACAGAGTTAAGAAGTAGGAAAAGTTACTGTGTAAAGAGCAAACAACAGCCAGAGAGAGGAGGGAGAATGTGTGAGAGAAGCTCTGCAGGCATCAAGGTCACTGAAGGAGGAGAAAGGGTGCTCCAGGTGCTGGAGCAGAGGTTCCCCTGCAACCCACAGTGAAGACCATGGTGAGGCAGCCTGTTCCCCTGCAGCCCATGGAAGTCTACAGTGGAGCAGATATCCCCCTGCAGCCGATGGAGGACCCAACAGTGAAGCAGGTGGATGCCCAAAGGAGACTGTGCCCATGGAAAGCCCGCAATGGAGCAGGTTCCTGGCAGGACCTGTGGCCCCATGGAGAGAGGAGGCCACACTGAAGCAGGTTTGCTGCCAGGACTTGAGACCCTGCAGGGGACTCACACTGGACCAGTCTGTTCCTGAAGGTCTGCATTCCATGGAAGTTTGTGAAAAACAGTAGCCTGTGAGAAAGACTCACATTGGAGACATTTGTGGAGGACTGTCTCCTGTGGCAGGGATCCCACACCCCTGCAACCCAAGATGAAGAATATGGCAAGGCAGTAATTGGTGAATGATCTCTCCCTGCCCTTGTCTCAACCCACAAGTCTTCTGTTGCAATTTTTTCTACCCTATTGAGTTGAGGAAGGGGATGCTTTGGTGTACATCTGATGTCCAGACAGGGTGAATCCATCATCCTCAGTTCAGGCAAAATTATGCCAAGAATTTTACAAATTTTAGCCTTGTTACATCTCAACAAGATATGGGTAAATTTCTTCCAGATTAAAGTGCATTTACAAAAGAATAGAAGTGAGAAGAACAAAAAATCTTGTTCTTAGAGGATGTTGTTTCATTAAAAAAAGAAAGAACTTGACACAGACTATTTTCAAAGTAACCTGTGAAATGGACATACTGAGGAAGTTCAGAATTTTTTCCTTCAAATTTTACATTTCCACACTGAAAGTGATATAATGCTTCATCAATTCCACACAAAAAATTGTCTGGATACAAGGAATGGCAGAAATGTAGTAAACAAAAAATTTGGAATCAGCTATACCTGTAAATGTCTATCTATCATAGAATTAATATACTAAAATTCAAGCCAAAATTAAGTATGCATCTATTAGGTTCCAGATTATAAGGGGCGGTATGCCTATACCTACATAAAGTACAGTATGGCTTTTTGTAGCTGCACCAATTTTATTGCAAATTTGTTATTTCCAGTGGCATAGTAGCAGCATACAGATTCATTGTTTGTACCATACACATATTCACATGAAGTTCGATTTATGTGAAGCACTCAAGCATGTAATTGATTTAAGTAAGGAATGTTGACAAGCATCAAACTATTTTCTAAGTAGGACTAGGATTATATACATTCTTAAAACTGAGAACATAAGTGTATTAAATGAAGTCTTAAAACGGGACAGTACAATTTACTGACTCAGCAGCAGCACTTTAACTAAAGTATTCAGAATTTTTTTTAAATGGTTTACTCAAATGCTGATTAGGTTTGTCCCTGATCTGCTTGCTGGAGTTTATAGGTTGAGGTTTCATTACAGCATATTCAGACTAGTTCAGGTAAGAAAATTAAAAACTTTGACATCTTTAAATCTGAGTAGTCTTTAAATTGATTTACGACTGTCCTTTTTGTATATTAATATAGTCTGTTCACATGGGCAACGTCTATCTTGCCTACATTTCTCGACTTAAAGAGAGTAATTTTCCTTCTCTGAGAGTTGAAATTTTAAAAAATGTTTCCTATCCCCATGGCCTTGTAGAATTGATCTCAGAATCTCCTCGTCAAATCTGTTTCCTCTCTTATGAAATTCTTATAGGAGAGATGCTCACTCTGAATGTATTGCTCACAGCACTGAGTCATTTTGACTCTCCCAGTTTTATTCTCTGCTGTTAAACATTAGTAAAAGAAAGCAGAACAATTTTCTAAAGAAACACACACACTTTCTAAAGAAGCACAGCTAATTCACAGTCTTTTTTTTTTTTTTCACAGGGACAAATTGCTCTGGAAATACAAGGTCTAAATTCAAGTCTGGTGCAGTGACAATTCAATTTCTTATCCCTTAGTCTTTTTCCTAGTCACTAGCCTATTTATCCAGGCCTCCAGTTTTCATATTGATTGATTTTCTTCTGGAGAAAGTTGAAGCAAACAAAGTTTCTTAGTTTTTCCTTCGTGTTTGCAGTGTTGACAGATGCTTTCCATGTCTCCATCCCTTATTGTGAGTGAATTCACAACTGAGCCGTGTTTGAATCCAGCTTTTTCCTGTTCCTCTTCAGATGCCCTCTGTACTTAACAGGATGAGTGAGTACACAGCAGAGCAGGCATCTGGCAGTGTAAGCATAGGTAGTCACTGCCTGAATATCAGAACTGTCATCAAACATGGCAATTGTAAAACCTAACAATGAATAAAGGATGCAGTTGCCTTAACAGGATATTTAATTGTTTGGTGTTTTTTGGTTTTGGTTTTTGGAGTTTTTTTGGGGGGGAGTTGGTTTTTTTGGGGGGGAAGGGGAGGTTTAGGTACGGTTGTTGTTCTTAATGAAATACAGAAAAGTTACTTTAGAATTTTATCTCTGTAAAAAGTGAATAAGGAGGTTTATGGTTTTTTTGGACTGTTTGAAGAGCATCCAGTGATTCTATGAATAGTGAAAAATTTGAAGGTACATTCAGCACAGGCAGCTACTTGTAGAAAAATAAAAAGAAATGTGGAAAAAAAGAGAATCTCAAAACAGTACTTCCCGCTGTTTGGTGATTTACACAAGGTTTCAAAGTAGCTACTCTACTTCCCAGAGTAGCTATGTCCAATTGTTTTTGAAAACAACTGACAAATTTTTTATCTTCAGAAAGCACAACCAGTAATTACACTGTTTCTCATTTTTCATATGCTAGTTTATCAGCTGAAAGAACTGTTTGAGATGGGGATTACATTGATTCAGTTCTTGCTTTATTTTGAGTTGAGCTGATCAAATTTGCCTTTTCTAGGAGGTTGTTTTAATAACTAAATGATTTCTTGGGATTTTTTTTTCTCCTTTTGGTGCTGTATTATAGTGCAAAAGTAGTTCAAGAATCTTGTGGTCATGGGAGAGGGAGGGGAGAATGAAGGAAGTAGGGAGGGAGGGAGGAAGGCAGGCAGGAAGGAAAAGATTCTGATAAAAATATCAGGCTGATGACAAGGGCATTCACCTGAAAATTTTTCTATAATAACTAGGTTCTTGTTTGTTTTAAAAGGAAGAGGAGTGCAATCATTTAATCTTGATTTATCAGACAAATCAGAGGTTTACTCCAATACACCGAAGAGAAACTGCTGTCTGTTCTTGAATTTACTCTTTCAAATCATTATAGTCATATGTTGCCTAGAGGTTTGTTGTATTATACTCCGTAACACACCTTCTTGGTACCCAACGTAGTCTGTAGTGGCTTGATTAAGAGCAGACTAAATGACAAAACAGTGCAGGAATTTATGACAACAGCATTAACCCAAGCAGAACGGAGCAGTTGGCCTCCAGCCCTCAGGGATTATCTCTAAAAGATAAGAAAGAGCAGCTCAATATAGCCTTAAAAGTATCAAAGTGCACTAAGTTATTTGCTAATGAAATTGAAGAAATTTGCTTAGCTGTATTAACAACACATCTAAGAAAGGGAAAAAAAGTAGGTTTTAAGTAAAAATGATGGTTAAGTTAAAAAAAGATTTTAAACTGGAAATTCCTGTTAAGTTTTGCAAAACAGAAGCAGATAGAAGAAGGGAAAAAAGTAGTCTGCTCATAAGTAAGTAAATTTCTAGAGCGAAACATTTATTGTTATGTATGTGGATACAAATGAATATGCCTGAGTTGTCCCATGATAATATATATTAACACACAATTAGATCTGTTACTACTTACCTGTATTCTAATATGATAATATTAAATAATAATTATAAGAACAAATATGTGTTATCATTACTTTTTTCATGATCTCGTAAAAATTAGCAATATGATGTATTTTTCAAACCAACTATTTATTATTGCATGTGGTAGGAGAGAAATGCTGTTCACTCAGTGAAGTGTTGTTGGGAAGGAAAACTAAGGCAAGAATACATACCAGAGCTTTCAAATCTTAAGCAGATCTTGGGATTGTAGCTAAAGTAGTGGGGTGGGGTCTTTGGAAATGGGCTGAAATGCAGAGAGAGGTCAAAAAATGGCAATCTTCTTGAGTTACTGGACCATTTATGCAAATGTAGAATCTTTCAAGGGTAAGAAATAAAAATAAAAGCTTTTCAGCTACTGTCTTCCTTGCAGGCAAAAGTATTCTCATACCATTTGTCAGACAAACAATTTTAGAGGCCACTAATCCGTGATGCTATTCCACTGGGGGTTCTCTTCCCTGCAGGACTAACCCTTCCCCTGTGTGAGATAACAATTTGTCATTGACTACTACTGGACCCAGAGTTCCCAGTAAGTTTTGAAAACTTACAGGAAAAGATTAGAAGACATCTATTAAAAGAGACATCAACACTTTAAGGTAAGTATTTAGAAGGAATTGTATTGCTGGTCATCTAAATGCAGCTCAGCTTTTTCCCTTCTCCTTTCATCAACAAACTTAACAGCTGGGGCCTCATACAGGACACAAAATTGACAGATAAAGGACTCAGATGCCAAGGTCTAGAATAAATTTTTTAGCAGCAACATCTGTGTCTGTTGCAAAGCCCTTGGCTGATTTCTTGGCTGGCTGCTTGGCTGCCTCTGTTCTCTCTGTGGCTCCAATGCTGGATATGCTAATGGCCATGTAATGGCCCCTGTGCCCTCTTGGGGAATTAAACTGCTGATAAACTTGCTTGCTTGCCTTGTCTCTAGGATCTTTTTTAGGCTTTGAGTGACCTGCAGCTGGAGGGGTTTGTTCCTTATTTGAGAGGAAGGCCCTTGAAGAAATGCTCACAAATTCAGTGTGTGCAAGGCCAACTGATGCTGCCAAAGGAATATTTTGGAGTCTGCTGTAGTCACATTCTTTTTAGATATAACATCTCCTCAAGCCCTGGAAATAGTAAAAATTTCAGAAAGAAAAATATCCAGTGAGCATAGTCTGTGGATTAATCATTCATTTTAGTATGTTATGAATTTCAGCCAGAACGTTCAGTATCCTACAGAACATATGCCTAAGTTTGTCCCATTGAGAACTGTTTCCTAAATGGGTGACTGGCTCATCAGAAGTCAGGGCAGGTAATTCTTTATTGGCAAAAGTACGTGCTTATACTTTTTTTATTAATACAAGGCCTCCTTAAATAGATCCTTAGTGCCAAAGGATGTTTTCGTGTATTTAAACTTGCATGTCCTGTGAACACTTTCATTTTCTCCCTGTAGTTACTCAGACTCTCTGTCTTCACCATGGGCTCATAATGAGTATTCAACTGAATTTTAGTCAAAATACTAATGTTTAGTTTCTGCAGACATTTTTCAAATGCATTCTAAAAGATGAATAATAAAGACAGGGTGATGCTCTTTGCTTAGGAGAAATCCTGCTGCCTTTATACACAGAAATATAGTAACCCCTCAGGGTATGATTGTTCAATTCCCTTGGGTTTCTTTATGCATTTGGGTGATATAAAATGCCTGCAAATATAGCAAACATTGCCAACAGGGAATATTAGGCCATACGGAGCAGGTCAATGGAGTGGCTGAGAAAAGGGTGTGTGACCAAAAGCCTCAAGCTATTGGAAACAGAATGAAACAGCAGTGTTTGCAGAGTGCAAATTTTCTTCAAGACTGGGCAAGCAGGGTTTTGGCTTGCCTCAGAGTACAGTTTAGTTTCTTCCACAGAAAAGAAATAGTAAAAATTAAAAAAAAAAGGGGATTAAATTCCATAACTTCACTGGATTCTTTAAACTGAGAGAAAAAAATTTAAAAAAGTGAAGATACGTGTGAAAGAGAAAAACACAAAACAAAAAAGCAGATACGAGTAATTCTAATATCTAATACCTAATATTAGATAATATATCTAATTCCAGACAAAGGTGAGATTGACTCAAGACTGAGGCATCTAACTCTTAGGTGTCCTCTCACCTAGGTTAGATACCTGAGATATAGGTTAATGTTATTTACTAAATGTAAGACAAGATTGATGCCTCCAAGAATAAGGTTCATAGATATCAATAACAGGCAGCTAGGTAGCTGTTATATAGTTATCAATTATAATCACTGTTCAGTTGTGAAGTATCTGTGTCCAATCCCTTCCAGACAGTTAAGTTTTCAAACAGGATTAGAGAGAAATAATGCTTTGTCCAAAATGACAGTCATATTCTGGATCTAATTGCTTAAGACAAGTCAAATTTTTACAAATTTTAATAACAATCTTTAGTTCTTTTGCTATCTTTTGATATTTGATTGATATTTAGGAGAGACAGTAAACATAGAATCATAAAATACTTAAGTTAGAAAATATGTTTAAGATCATCAAGTCCAACTCCAAGTGTGACATTGCCTAGTCAACTGCTAAAACCATGTCCTTAAGTGCCACATCTACACTTCTTTTAAATACTTCCAGGGATGGTGATTCCAAACTTCCCTGAGCAGCCTGCCCCAATATCTGATAATCCTTTCAGTAAAGAAATACTTCCTAATATCCAACCTAAACCTCCTCTGGGAGACCAATCAAAAGTTAAGCAGTTAGAATTTTTTTATCACAATTAGTAGCTTAAGTCCTTCAAGAGCCTGAACCCTTTCCCCAGAGAGTAGTGGTCAATGGCTCAGAGTCCCAAGGGGCATCAGTGACAAGTGGTGTCCCTCAGGGGTCCATATTGGGACCAGCATTATTTAATATTTTCATTAATGACATAGATATAGGGATTGAGTGAAACTTCAATAAATCTGCAGATGACACCAACCTGAGTGGTGTGGTTGACACACCTGAAGGACGGAATGCCATCCAGAGGAACCTGAACAAGCTTGTGAAGTGGACCCATGGGAATCTCTTGCGGTTTAACCAGACCAAGTGAAAGGTGCTGCATCTGTGTCAGGGCACCCCAAGTACAAATCCAAGCTGGGGGATGAACAAATCGAGAGCAACCCTGTTAAGAAGGACTTGGGGGTGCTGGTGGATGAGAGGCTGGGCATGAGCTAGTAATGTGCACTTGCAGCCCAGAAAGGCAAATGTATGCTGGACTGCATCAAAAGAAGCATGGCCAGCAGGTTGTGGGTCACACCTGCTCCTGATGAGACCCCATCTGGAGCACTGCATTTAGTTCTGTGACAGAAAGGACATTGACCTCTTGGAACAAGTCCAGAGGAGGGACACAAAGATGATCAGAGGGATGGAGCACCTCTCCTACAAGGAAAGGTAGAGACAATTGGGTTTGTTCAGCCTGGAAAAGAGATGCCTTAGGGATGACCTAATTTTGGCCTTCCTGTACCTGAAGAGAGCCTACAAGAAAGACAGAGAAGGTATTTTTACAAGAACATGTAGTGACAAAACTAGGGGTAATGGATTCAAAATAAAAGACAGTAGAATTCTTAGGAAAGAATTTTTTACTGTGAGGGTGATGAGATGCTGGGACATGTTCCCCAAAGAAGTTGTGGATACCCCATCACTGGGGATGTTCAAGGCCAGGCTGGATGGGGCTTTGAGCATCCTGGTCTAGTGGAAGGTGTCCCTTCCCATGGCAGGCAGGTTGGAACTAGATCATCTTTAAGGTCCCTTTCAACCTAAACCATTCTATGTTTCTATGATTCTATGATATGTATTATCACACAGCCTATGTAATACAAACATACTTTTCATTCCCTTATTGAGTATCCAAGTTCTATGGTGTTCAGTTGCCAAGCCATTTTTACAATATATTTTATATCTGTTCAAACTTTTTCAATTCTTCACACTAATCAAATGTTGAGTCAGAGACAGGATTATTTATCTTCTTGCAAGCTTTTCCTCTGGGAATGTGAGTGTAATATAAGCATTAATTAATTTATTTTTGCAGCATCCCTGAGAGGTAGAATGGTATTATTTTACAGGTGATGAACAGAGACATAGAGAAGTCAAAAAAAAAGTTTTACATTTTTTTAATCTCTCTGCATAAAATACACCTTTGAACTACTTATGTTTGAGCTCTGGGCTTATCCTTTCTGCAAATCATATCCCTTTCTCAAGTCAGACAATAAAAAACTAAGGGAGATATATTTATTGGCCATATGTGACCTTCAGTGAAGAACGCCAACCGTATACTGGACGGTATTATGAAGAGTAACCAGCAGATCCAAGGAGTTCAGGGAGAGCCTTACCCTATATGCAGCACTTGTGAAGCCACACCTGAAGTTCTGAATCTCACCAGTACAAGATGTATTGATACATAAGAGTGTGCACAACAGCAGCGACTGCGACAGTCAGGACACTGGAGTACATGGCGTACAAGTAGAATCTCTGCATGATCAGTCCTAGAAAATAAATCTAAAGGGAGATCTGTTTTCAACTATCCATGGAAATGGTATAGAACAGATGGAACCAGACCACTTCTTGTCAGAACACATCAGAGAAGCGTGAGAACTCAAGCTGAAAATGGAGAATTCTGGTAACATGATATAGTTGTCTCTTTTGCACTGACATTCCGTGAGAGTGTTTTAACTAAGAATTACTATCTTGTTGTTCATTATTTCCAGAAATAAATTTCTTCACAACCCCAGTGCAAATGGACTGTGGACTGTGTAGATGATAGGATTAATTTTCATGTGTAGACCAAGACCTTCTTGTATAGTGCAAAAGCCAGAGTTCCACTCAATATCACTTACAGGTAGTAAGTATACTCTTGCTTGAGTAGTATTAATGCAAGTCTTTCTTAATTCACCCATATTGATTTAAAAAAATTGATATAGATATATAGATACAGATTTTGGTGTATTTCCTGACAACAGAGGAAAAACTGCTTAGATTGTAACAGATTGCACTAGTTTTCAGAGGTCTTTTCTAACCTCATTGATTCTTTGATTCTGTAATCAAGACAAAAGAGAGATCACTGGATTAATCAGTTCTGTTAAAACATTTTTGTACTGAATTTTACCAGTTCTTTGGAAACTGTCTTTTTTTTTCTTTTAGTATCCAACTCTTGCTATCCAACTAGAACAGTTTGGCAAAAAGTCTCAGCCTATAGCTCTTCCAGCTGCACTTCTTTCAGGAAAAGCAATTGCTGCCCCCAGCCTTTATTCTGCCCCAGTTGCTCATTACCACCATGTCAGAGCTGCCGGTTAAGCTCCTTGTTTAAGCTCTTTGTGACCTTTTTCAGGAGAAACAAACCAAAGTTAATTTAAGCCATTTAAACAGCACATATTTGCCAACTGAACTGAAATTGTTTAGGAAGCTATCACGTAGCTAACAGATCAGAAAGGTGATGCGTGTTCTTTGGGACTGTAGCTGAGCTGCTGCTGAAGGAAAGGAGTAACAAGCTTGTTCCATTCACACTGCTGCTGCTGGACCAGTTTTACCTTCTTTGACATTCTGCCTCCTTGTTTTACCTAGAACTTCCAATGGGGCTTTGCTGTGAATTGGGCTGTGTGGAAGATATTCAGTAAGGTCATAAAATTATACCAAAAATCAAGTCTAGAGAAATCTTACAGTGAGAACTTTATGAAATAATCTCAAGACCCTAGAACTAAGAGGAAAACTCCCATTACCTCAGTGACTATCAGTAGAACTCAAATTCTTGTAGTATAAAAGCAGGTCTTTCATCAGGGAAATAATATAAAAGAATGTTTGTATGTAATTAGATTGGCTTCATAAGAGTTGTTTGTGATTACTGTCTTAAATCCTATTTATTATTAATATTGCAGGGTGAAATTCATGTCAATGTGTTAGAAAGAGAAAACAGAACTTATGGAGCATTGAGAAAAATGCCTGTCTTTTAACTTTCACATATCCATCCTCTTAAGTGTCATTTTAAAAGAACAGTCTCAAGTATTATAAATGTGTATATTTTCTTTCATTTAAGATTAGTTCAAATAAATTGTTTATATCTTAACCCTCATATATTTTTGTTATATAGAATACTGGTTAATATGGCTAATATGTTGTTTGAAGGAAACCGCTTTTATAGGGTATAGGAATCATTTGGATGGCATCACAGATTTTTGATGCCAAGGCCTGAAAAATATTATTCCAAAGGCAGCATCTGGCTTCTTGGCACATCTAGCCTGTAGTTTCTCAGTGCCTCTAGGTCTGTTGTATGGTTGGTCACATTTGAATACTAATTTTAGTTCTTCTTGGAATAAAGTGGACTTTTGACATTTTGTGGCATGTATTTGTAAGCATATATATAGTGAACAACTTGTACAGCTTCTGCAAAGTATTGTTAGTTCTCTCCATCAATAAGTCTGTTGATTACTTGCACTCAAACTTATCTGAATATCTATACATATGGCAAAATGCATACCTAAATAATTATAAGGGGAACTTTTTTCCCCATGTGTTCAAATCTTTATCAAGTATGCTGATTTCATCAGGGGCCAACTTTATTTCATCAACCTTACCAAAAAGAATATTTTTGCAAGTAGTCACAGTTGTTTCCCACATTTTTTAACATCCATAGGAAAAAAAACCCTTTAGTTTTTGGTAAAGCCCAAATTTTGCTCATATTCAGCTGGATCATTTATCATTTTTCATTTTTTTTCATCCTCTTCTTAAAGGGGCTTATAAAGAAGCCTTCTTGCTTCTTAACATTCATTTTGCTGATCTGCCTGCAATAAATAAAGTTTACACTAGTGAATTTTGTCTTTTGCCATTATCTCATTGTGGCTAAACTGATCCCCTTCTCTACCACTGTTTTCTTCACCACAAGTCTGTCCTCATTCCCGAGATCTTACACTTTTCCTTCCTGCATTAGATTTCTCACTGCTCTTTATTCACCCTGACCTAGCAATCAGTTCTTCCACTTTACTCCAGTTATGGTTTGGTCCAAAGCTTGACCAAAGTTTCTACAGTACCTAAGAAAAATAAATTCTAGGGAGAAGTGATATTCAGTCTACTCTACCAAATCATTAATATCTTCATTTTCTTTGGCATTCACTGTACTGTGTATCAACATGGTGGTAACTAAGACATCTAGGACAACTAAGGCTGGTGGTTTATTCACTAATTTGCAGAAACATGAAACAGCAGGTTTACATGACTCTACGTGGAAATTGAAGATTTAATTGTTTCAATTTATTTTCTTCATGATTTCTTTGAGATAATTATCTTTAGGAATCTTAGTCTTCATCCTGCCATAAGAAAAACACTTCAGCTTGTGAGTCAACATATGCTGTTTTATTACTTGCATTTAAAGGAGTCTAGAAAGGGTGGGATATTCTAATAATGGGACATGTCACATTCAGTCACCAAGTTTTAAAATTCCCATGGTGCATTTTAAATTCACTCCAAAATCCAGTCCTTGACATAGAAATCAAATCCTAATTCTGTCACTTTCCGGGGAATATGGATTTGAATGGGTTTTAATGTTATTACGGTAATGTCTTTCAGAGCACTGACTTTAGGGGAATTAACTTTGTCGTTTCGTAATTGGCAGAACTGGGACAGTTAGCTAAAGCCCAAGCAGACACTGTTCATTTTATCAACAAGGGCCCTGTCGCTGATATAATGTTTTATGGATTATATATGACAGTTTTACATCTGCTAAACATCTTTTCACAGCAGACTTTTTTCACTTTTGTGTTATAACTGATAGAATATTATTCTGAACTAAAATGATCTCCTTTATGATGCCATATACAAACACAAATTGGCACATATGAGTTGGAAAGAGATTTTTGGTACGACGCCCCAGTAAAAGAAGCAAACCCCCCCAAAACAGAGTACTCAGACACGCTTATAGTATTGAAAGCAGTTTGATGCAGAATGTTTTATTTTTCATACTTTTTAAAAAAATTTTATCCTAGAGTTTTACTGATGAATTAAGGTGGTTTAGTCATTTTTGTTTAGTTAGCTAGTTATTAATTTTATCTACTCATGCAAACAGTCTTGGAATAACTGTGCTAGACTTCTGAATTCATTCAGGTTGAAGATCCTTTAAGTCACTCTGGTCAAGAGTGGTTTAAATGACATGTTTGCTATTATGAAATTCAGAACTGATGTCAAATCAGCTCTACTAAATGATGAACAACTTGCAGCCAGTCTGCAGGGATCTCTCTGAACACTAAAATATAATCACGAGACTTAATTTATTTGTCATAAAAATTACTGTCAACTCCAACTAGGGCAGAAGTGTTTTGTCTGCAAAATTAAGCAAAAAACGTTTCCTGGAAAAATACAAAGGAACTTTCTTATTCCTTCAGCTGTGTTCTGGATGGCTATAATTCCCTCTTTCCATGGTCACAGAATTGATAAAAAACATTGATATGTGTTATTTAAAATATTATATCTTATTAAGTTTTTATACCTCCCTTTTTAACTGGCAGGTAAATCAAGACCAAGAGAAGTTAACTGAAATATTCACAGCTAGAGAGAGCTTTTGAGGGGTTACAAATATGAAGGATATTTGTAAAGACTTGTAAGATTTCTTCTTCAGTATATGCACTGTTAAATAAATCATAACAAAATCTGGTCCCCTCTGATGCCATATAGTTCCTCAGTCTATATTATGCTTTAACATAGAAATGTAAATGCTGAAGGTACTGATTAAGAAGGTCATCAGTACACAAATATATGACTCAAAGGTAGCGATTGCTGTAATGTTGGTTTTCTGACTATTTTTCTTGTTATTAGGTACTTCTACTCAAGTCTCCATTTAGGGAAAAAAGCAAGCATCTTAACTCTTATTTTTCTTTCCTTTCTATGCTGTGTTATAAGAAAACATATTTAACTAAATAAAGTATAACTACTCATTGCAAAAATTGAACTCTGACAGCATTTACTCATCTAACAGTCGGATGATTAGGACTCTCTCAGGTAAGGATTTATATCTTTGATCTCATCAGCATTTGAGTCTTCCTACTGTCTTTTGTTATTGTTCCATCTGCCAAGTTATTGATTGATCTTATTCAGAAAGTGATTGTCCTGGTTTCAGCTAGGATAGAGTTAATTTCTTCTCAGTAGTTGTTACAGTGCTGTGCTTTGGATTCCAAATGAGAATGGTGTTGATAACACACTGATGCTTTGTTTTTTGCTAAGTCAGTTTATCCCAAGTCAAAGACTTTTTTTCTTGTCTCATGCTCTACCAGTAAGGAGGTACACAAAAGAAACTGGGAGGCACCATAACTGTGACAGATGACCTGAACTGGCCAAAGGGATATTCCATACGATAGAACATCGCCAGTATATAAAGTGGGAGAGTTATCCAGAAGGAGGGACTGATCAAGGTTTGGGAACAAGGTCTGGCATCTGTCAGCAATTGTATTGTTCATCACTTTTTTGTTTTTTCCTTTTCCTTTTTATTATCATTATCATTATTATTATTATTATTTACTATTATTATTGTATTTTTCCTTGTTTTCAATTATTAAACTGTTCTTCTCTCAAGCTACGAGTTTTACTTTTGATTCTTTTCCCCATTCCACTGGAGTGAGGGAGAGAGAGGCGGGGTGAGTGAGTGGCTGTACGGTTCTTAGTTGCCAGCTGTGCTTAAACCATGACAGTGATTGAATAGATCTCACTGTTATAGTTCAACCTGTCAGCTGCAGTCTTCAGTGAAGCCACTCACTTCTGTCCTGGGTTGTCTAGCTTTTCCATCTTCTATCTCCTTGTCAAGATAAAGCAGATAATGTGTTTAAAATTAGTGCAGGCACCCCTGCAAAACCAGAGTTTTGTAATACATTTTGATTGTAAAAACCTCAAAATAAACTAAAGAGTGCAGAATTTATTGCAGATTATCATATATTAATCAATATACTTGAATCTTCAATTAGGGCTAAACAGAATTACACAGACAACATTTTCTCCACAGTATAGAAATAACCCCTAATCTTCGTTTTTTTCATATTAAACCAGGGAGCTAATATCAGGGAAAAGTTCATAATCTCAAACACAGCTAGGTAAGACATTGACTGATTAATTTTGTGTGTCCGAAATCCTTCTGTTTACATTTGCATCTCAGTTATACCTAGTTAACTTCTTGCTTAGTTGGTTTCTGAAGATTCAAAAGCCAAGGTAGTAAGTGAGGTTTCTTTGGGGTAGTAGTACAGGTAACACAAGTATAATGCCTTATAGTACCTTCATATTTTCTGAAATCTGAACCAAGATATCATCATGAAAAATCCAGTTTCTATGCCAGGTATGTCAAAAGGAGTGTTCATGTTCGTCGTACTGGAATTTGGCTATAATGTGTGAACAAAAAAGCAGGTACTAAAGTCTCTTCTACCTTCTGTCTTGCCAAATCAGTATGGGAAAAAAACAGTTTATTCAGAGAATAAAGTATTCTTTGGTATACTATAGAGTGCTTTTTTCAAAAAGGTTATATGGTTTTCATATGAAACCACAATTTTTTATCAATAAACTAATAGTACATGAGGAAACAAATAACAGAAAGTTGCCCAAGTTATATATTATTAGGAGGTGCTTAAAGTGCAAACTGACAGAAAATTTTTTTTGTGAAAAAATAGAAAAAGACAAAGTTTTCTCTATCATATCTTATAGGCATTGCATAAATCATAATTTACTTCTTTTGGATAATTGTTCCTAGATTTTTGTAAACCTATGACAGATGTGTTTATGAAAAATTATGCCTGTCACAGAAAATTCAGAAAGAGTCCTAGGCTGCCCAATTATGCAAGAGCTATAGCTCATGTAAGGGACACCTACTGTTCTAAAGAGGAAAGTGGGAATTAAAATTTTTCACAAAGGAAGTTCTGTCTGGAAGATTTAGTGGAGCTGGGATTTGAACAAAAGATGTTTAGTCAGGGATTTTTGTTTTGTTTTGTTCTTTTCTGACACATATTTTTTCAACAACAATTAATATTAAGTGCTGCAGTGGTTTGGATCCAAGCATAGGCATTTTAATCACATTCACTGCTTAATGTATGCTATATAAAGAAGAAACACAGTGAAAAAATAGGAATATTGCCAACTGTTTGGTTTTTATTTTCTTCCTGAAGGGATTTTTTTTATTATACTGTGGGTGCATACTGTTAATATTCAAATTTCTGTATTCCTTTAATTACCTAGTAACTATAAGGTATAAAATACAAATAACTTATGAAAAACTTCATTCATTACTTGTCCAAGTGGTTCATACAGTCAAAGGCCAGAAGTTCTGATTATGTACGTTAATTTGACCCCATCTATTGTAGAGAGTGGTGTAGGCCACTACCCACATTTCTGCTGCAGGCTTATATCTAGAGCTGTGTGTAAGATGGAAATTCCACTTTATAAGAATTCCTGAGACTTCAGGCATCTGTTCTGTCCCAGAAAAAAAAATGAAAAAAAAACAGCACTAAAAACTATTTTACCACAACAGATTATCTAGCTAGAAAGAAAGAAAAAAGTAAAAGAGAGAGAAAAGAATCAGAAGAAGAAAGAAATAAATAAAGAAAAGCCTCACAATTAAGCACTGATTTACTACTGCAGCTCTTAGTCCCCAACAGATATCTGCTTCAAGGAGAATAAGTAGGGCTGCTTTTGACATAATGGCCTGTAGGAAGAGATTCATTCAGGAAGTGAAATGTGTGTGTTCTGCAGTACAGTCATGCAGGAATTGAACTATGTGTATTCTACAATGGTAAAATCACACAGGGTTTCCTACTAAATCCCTTAAGATACTCTGTTGGCCAAGATATTCTTAAGACTGGGAAAAGACAAATAATGGTAGTTAATTGTGCATAAACTTTTCTTTTTTTAGAGAAGTCCAACTATAAGAATATAAAGAGGTCTTTGGTTGTCTGAAACATTAAGTGAATATTTACAGTGTCTTTGGTTGTAAAATTAAGGAAAACACAAAGGAAAATTTCTAAAGTCCAAGGTATTGTGGAGATACAGGATGACAAAGTGGACTGTTTCGTCCCAAAGGCATTCATGGAATTACTAGACATGTTGATGCCATGCCATAAAATTACATCAAGTGACAAAGTTACCAAGAAACTAGTAACACTATTTAGCATCAAAATGTTGTATCATCATATGTCCAAACTTAGTAGGTTGGGGTTTTTTTCACTACTATAACATTTAAAAGGTAATTAACTGATTAATTTAGAAGTGTTGGGGATTATTTTTACAAAGAACTTTGAAAGAAACAAACTCACTCTGTGTGATTAATTACATGTATGCATGCATATTCTATTTGACTAATTATTTAAGAAAATGGACTGTTAAGGTATAAAAACTCAACAAAAAAAAAAAAAAAAGGGGGGAAAAAAAGACTTGAATGCTATTGTATGCTATGCTCCAATCCAACTTTCCTTCAAAAAAATGTCAGTCTTTGCTATATTTTGAAAGGAAGCTGCAACCTGGCCAAAATGAACTACATGCAGGAACAAGTTGAGTTACTCTGCACCTGCATTTAGTTAATTAGAATCAAAAAGGAGGATTAACCCTGGCTAAGTGCTTTGAGAGAGAGAATGTTATGTCTCAAAGTGGAAAAGCGCTTTAAACAACCTGCATGATAAGTGTGTGTTTTTCTCTGGTGGCTGAACACAGACACCACATGATGTGAGTGTGAATGTGTGGGATCAGGGCACTGGTTTGGGGCGATCCTGAGAATTCCAGTTGACTAAAACAAAAACACCCTGTGCTGTTTGCAAGAGAATATGAATAAAAAAGGAATGCTGAAAAGTGTCGGTGGACAAGTCCCGAAATCCAACTCTGTGTGTGCAGCCTCATTTTCTCCTTCAGCGCCCAGAGCTACAGATCCTAATTCTCACGAACAATATGAGAAAACTTTCTGAGATGTTCTCTTCTTCAAGTAACAGTTGGCCACCTGCTAGTTCTGTGTATATTCTAACAATTTCATCAATTGCAAGTGTACTACTATTATATTGCAAATATGTAATCTATGTAACAAGTGATTTTTTGTAACTTTTTTAAAATTTTTACTATATTACATCTTTCTATATGTTTGTTTGCCAACAGTACAAATGGGTCTCTGGACACATGCATTTCTTTCACAAGGATCTGTGCTCTATATATGCATTTACTGGAGCATAGATAGTACCACAAACTCAGGATTCTATATATATAATAGTCAATAGTCTAAATACACTGTAATTACGGAAGTATCACAAAGATTATAGAAAATTTGTTTTGCTTGAAAATGTCAGTGTTTGAAGTTCTTAACTACAGCTGCCACTTACTTGATCCAAGATGTTCCACGTAATTTAATAATTTTTGTTATAGTTAAGCTACATAAAGATTTTCATTTTCTGAATTAATATAATACTAATTTTACTTGGTTTTTCTGTATTTCTTTAGATGCACCACAAGTATTTCCAATTAAGCAATGGAATGACATTTTAAAAAAATCTAATTTACATTATAGACTATCAGAAGGAAAAGGTAATTTATCTGCCTGAAAAGCAAGAGAAAGATCTGACATTTTATCAACACCTTTTATGAATATTTAAGATGTAGGAGGAAATACCTTTTGAGAAGTAGAGAGAAGAGATAGCAGGGAAATAAAGGGAGAAAGAGAGAAGGAGAGACAAAGTCATAGAGGTTGTGAGATACAGTATGCAGCTGGTGGTATACTCACAGTTGTATTGCAATTTGATAATTACTTCAAAAGGTAGAATTAAGTTTTATATACATACCCATTTAAACATCTGCATATAAAATTTAGTAATTTCTAGTATTCATAAAACTCCTAGCTATTTCACTGATGTATGTAGCAGTTTAACATCTCTGGACAACTAAGTGTCTAACACTGAAAATGTAGAAAAATGTCTAAATAGTGAGTAAGTTAAGTTACCATCCAAACTGCAAGCCATTAGGTGTGTCATGTACCCTTTGAATAACCTCAGCCAAGAGACCATAAAAATATAGTGATGGTATCTTTCTAATGCTTCCTAATGGCTTGCAACTGTGCAATTCAGCAAATGTATGGGACCCAGACTTAACTGTATTACCCAATTCTGAGCACATTTTAACCTGGATTTTGGAAAAACAGAAAAATATTCTACCTCTTCAACCATGGAATATATTAATGTAGGCTTCTTTCAGTTTCTCCTTTTGAAGTTGTTTTCAATGGAGAAAATTACATAGTGGAATACATGATTCTGCATTTTAATTCCTAGAATGCACACTTAAAAGGAGAAGAATCGGAGAACAATTTCTGTATTAATTAAAGACTGCTCTTTTTGTTGTTGGGGTTTTTTGTTTGTTTTGTTGGTTTGGCTTTTTTATTTTATTTTTTCTTGTTGTTGTTGTTGTTGCTCTCTTTTTTTTTTAAGTTTGTTTTCGGTGGGTTTTTTAGTTTGTTTGTTGGGTTTTTTTAATAGGGAAGGTATAATCTAAAAAGTTAAAAGCACATTTGAGATGTTTACACTTTAGGTTCTGCTCCAATAATCATTAAAACTAGAATAGTTTCTGCAAGAAAAGATTGGGAGACCTTCAGTCAGAATACCACACAGCTTAGTATTTGAATATTGAGTGATAGAAAAGGAAATAAAATCAACCAGATCAAAAAACTTATCTTGTCTCAGAAAAATAATTCTTTTTATGGAATTTAAAAGAGACTGTGCAATGCCTTCAGTAACAGAGAAACATATGATCTATTTTAGGTGCTTTAGGATAAGATTAATTTTGGAATTCGAAATATAAAATATGTTTTAAGCAAACCTCTCTGAATGTCCTTCTTGGCTTTTACAATGTCATGACTTCACTGTTACTTTCTTCGTTGTGCTGGTTTCTGTGAACTATAGTGACAAACCATCCTAAGAGTTAGGCATTGCAATGAAAACGTCACCTGTTTGAAAATACCGAGAATGAGGCCATTTATGGTTTATTTATTATGCCTGACTGTATGTGTTCAGCTTAATACATACATAGGTGATTCTATTTCATGAAAACACAGAATATCTCAAGTTGGAAGGGACCCATAAGAATCATCAAGTCCAACTCCCTGCTCCTCACAGGACTACCTAAAAATAATCATATGACTAAGAGCATCATCCAGATGCTCCTTAAATTCTGACAGACTTGGTGCATGACCACTTCCCTGGGGAGCCAGTTCCAGCGACTGACCACCCTCTCAGTGAAGACTGCTAATGTCCAATTTGAATTTCCTCTGACATTCCATTTCATTGTGTTCTAAATTTAAATTAGGATCTGAAATGTTACAGGTATGGACTGTTAATCTGGTTACGGTTTAAAAATCACTTACTTTCGAAAAAGTAAGAGAGATATTTATTCCTATTTCAGTTTTATTACACTAACAGAAGTCAGTGGTGATTTGGTTAGCCATAAAAAAATATTTTGTGGACAAGTTAGCTACTTTTGACATTCATAGCACTGATGTGATATTTTAGTCTGGGTCAGGTCTCCTCAAGGTTGCTTTCATTCATTCTTGTCTGCAAGCCTGATTTCAGGGAAATCATGAAACTGGAGATGTGAACATAAAAGTAATGGGTCTGCCCCCCCCCCTTTTTTTTCCCTTTTTTTCTCTTCTCCTTCCTATTCTTTTAAAAGTAATTTTCAAAATATCTGCTGATTTCAATACCAACAAGTGTGTATACACGAAAAACAACCAGAAAGTAGAGTCTTTCTATGCCTGCCTTGCAGACTGTCCTTTTCCCTATCTATAACAAGTGTACATTACTTTTTTAAGTAGAGACAAAGGAAGAACAAAACAGAAATCATTTGGTTTTCAAAATTTAAATGACCTAGAAAATTTTAACACACTCTTGAAGAATACCTATGGGCACTTACTAAATTTCCAAAAGCTATATCATAGGATGATAGTTAAATTTTTTGCAATGCATGGAAATGTGCTTAAGGTCATGTTATTTTTGGAGACTCCAGAAAAACATATGAATAGAAAATGTTCTTTTAGCATAAATATGCAAACTGTTTATAGTGAAAGAAGTACTATAATAAATAGATATCTGAAATAAAACTAAAAGCATTAGATGGACAATTTTGAATTTTTAATTCTTCACCATCGAAATTATAATCATTCTTTAGCAAATCCTGTTGGTATTTGATGTGTTTTCTTCTGTCTGTATTGTAGTATTATAGATATGTTTTTATAGAAATAGTTTATTCATAAGTGTCCTCTCTTGTACTTTGTGTCTAGCAAAGACACTATAATCATAGTCTTCCTATATGATGAAGTCTTGGAATTTATCTCTGCAATTCATGCTCAGTAATTTGTAATTCACTCTGGGGTCCTATTTAGGAAGATGACCAATTGCAAATACTCCCACACATGGAGAATGCATAATATTACTCAATGAATTAAATGTAGTCAAATGTTCAGTTACATTCACTGTAAAAGTGTAGACTATATTATGCTAATATGTTTTCAGAAAGGAAACTCCTTGTCAATATCTTCATGGTGTCATGGTTGGCAAATTCTTGTCCTTAAGAACATTCATAAGCAAGATCACCAATAGAAGAAGATTTATTAAATCAGTATTTTTCAAGGCTATGCCATTTGTTCCTCTTATATATCAGATTTCTTTGGAAACATTGTTATAAATAATAGTATTTCTCCTAACGTAAGGGAATCAGTGACATTTAGTATCAAGAAAAAACAGAGATGAACTACTTGTTTTGTATTTTCAGCAGCTATTTTGAAATTGCTAACTGAATTTTGTCCCACAGCTGTTCAACCTCCTTGCATTCCTCTTCCTTGAGAAGTAATTCATTTTTTTAGTCATCTATTCCACATTCCATTCTATCACATTGCTAAATTAGTATTATTTTTAGATATAGACTTTGTTTCTCTTCCACCTTCCCTTATTCTAATTTGTCAGTCTAAGGTTAGGTAAGTGTTAAAATTTGCACTGCTCCTGTGGACATTCAAACTACTTTTAAGTCAGATACTAAGCTAGCAATGATGACTGTTGAAGAAATTGAAGGCAATAGATCTTTTCTTAGCTATTCTGTTTTGGTAAAAACAACATGTTTATCACAGAATTCTTTCAAATGAGTCAGCAGTTCTGAATTTTCCAACCTTTAACAACACTTCTTAGAACCGTAGAATCATAGAATGGTTAGGGTTGAAAGGGACCTTAAAGCCCCAAACCCCCTGCCGTGAGTACAGTGTCACTCACTAGGTCAGGTTGCTCAGGGCCTCCATTCAACTTGGCCTTGAACACTTCAAAGGATGGGGCATCTGCAACTTCTTTGGGCAACAAATACCTCTAATCTGAACATGCTCTCTTTCAATTTAAAACCACTACCTCTTGTCCTTTCACTATCTGCCTATATTAAAAAAATCCCTCTCCCTTCTAACATCATCTATTCCAGCTCTCCTGCAATGATCTCGATTGTCTTCAAAAATATCAGGTTGCTCAGAGCCCTGTTCTTGGAACATGCCAGATTAATAACAATAGCAATAGTAATAGGAATAATAATAGTAATAGTATTGGTACTGGTAATAATAGCAACAAGATAAAAAAGTGAATGCAAATGTTGGGTCAATGTATAATAGAGCAATTATATTATGGCTGGACTTTAGTACAAATCAACTGGAATAACAATTATATTGATGTTAAATGAGCCTTTCTAATGAGTGGTAATGCTGTTCAGGTAACGTGTTTATGTTCATCTTAAATTAGCCTAGCTAGAGCACATACATAAGAATATTTATGTAAACACAGGTATATGTGTGGTAGCAAGAAATAGCTATTAATCAGAAGGAGTCTTCAAGACTGTTCCTTCATGGCATTTCCCTCATTATCAGCACTTTTGTGTGTGTGTGTATGAAAAATAATAATAATAATAATGCAACACTGCAAGTATGAAAAGCAACATGAGAGTTATTATAACAGAATGATTTATTTTTTTTTTTCTGTACTGGCTGTCAATGCTTTCCCTCTGCATATTTTGCAACAAGTGACTGGAATAGTTAAAATAATGACTCACTGTAAGTGTAAATAAACATCCTGCTAGCTAAGAAATTCTAATAGGGTTCCAGACAAATGGGGGGGAGCAATGGAGTTTTTAGGTTTTATGGCTTACACTTTCAGAACAGCTTTGTCAAATTATTTTCAAGAGAAGTAAAGGCGTAAAAGACACTACCGCATTAGCATAAACAATATTGCAACTACCTTCTTCCTTTGCCTGACATACACCACAAGAATACTGTGTTTAAAAGCCTTCAAAACTAAATCCAGGAACAGGAGAGTTCACATGACTCACCCTGCAGACATATGCTTAGTGCAGGTTCAGGTAAAAGAGTTCCAATGTTTTCTGTGATGTAAAACACATTATTGTACAGAAAGGTCTACAAAATAAAAGACACCCTTAGAATATGAATTAAATGTTAATTTAGATAGCTAGAAAGGGGTAGCCACATTGAAGTAACAGCTGTTCTTTAACATTTCCAAGAGTTGTGATCACTTGCTTTCTAGGAGATAGTGACTAAACTCTAATCCATGCCTGGTAGTTTATGCATTGCAAAACTGATTGAGACACCTCTCTGGCATCTAAACACCTTTCCTGAAAGACTCTACTATGTTTCCTTGTCTCATCAGGTGCCCAAACCAACCATATGTTTCTGAGATTAAAAAGTATTCAGGTCTTAATAATAATTAAAAAAAACCAGGGGTTTTTAAATGGGAAAGTTTATCAATTAATTCTGCAAAATGAATGAAAATATACCATTCTAGGAAAAGAACTGCAGGAAATTGCAAATGAAATGCAGAAGAGAGGTTTAATCTTATACTTTGGTCACACTGTGGGAATATGTTGGGAAAATGTGTCAACTGAGACATGCATATGGCAATAATCCCATATATTGTTTTGAAAATCAAAAATAAAAAGTCAGTCTAGACTTTCTACTCATCATGAAATTGTTGCTGAGAATACTAAGTTCACATAACATGTTCTCTGCAACCTGTATTGGCAAGACTTTGAATTCTGAAATTCTAAATAAGGTGACATTTTCTCAGGATATAGCAATTTTTTTTCCAAGGCTGATATCTCTTTCAGTCAACAATAGCTGTAGAATTGTAACTACACCATCATAAAGCCATGATAAAGAAGATATGGATAATTACATCGAAGAATAGGACTGGCTTATCTAGGAACACTAGATATGTTTAAAAAAATTGTGCAAAATAATTTTTACAAAATAATTTTAAGGGAGAATTTTGTGTTTGTTTGGGTTTTTTGTTTGTTTCTTTTAAAAAAAATAACTAGTTCAATGAACAAGGGAGCTAAGGACATTTTTTGCTCTTTACATGTATCTCTCCTGTTTGTTTGATTTTCAGTAGAATGATATGAATACTAAGTAATATATCTTTACTGACCTATGAATTTCTTTAATTGAATATCCTAGAATTCTGGAATCATAGAATGGTTTGGATTGGAAGGGACCAACTCCTTGACATAGGCAAGGAAACCTTTCACCAGATCAGGTTGCTCAGAGATCCATCCAGCCTGACCTTGAACTCTTCCACGGATGAGGCATTCACAACTTCTCTGGGCAACTTGTTCTAGTGCCTCACCACCCTCATAGCAAAGAACTTCCTGTGAGAAAAGAGGCACATTTTAGATAAAGAGGTAGATAAATATTCTTTCACATCAGCCTCACATTTAGCATCAGATTTTAATTTTCACACTTGACTTTTGTTTGGTGGGGTTTTTTTTCTTTACTTCATTACATTCGTTTCCCTATCCTTACTTTGTTAGTCTCTCTGCATTGCTGTATTCTCAAGTTGACTTTATTATTTCCTCATTTCTCTACATTTTGGCTTTTCTTTGAAATCTTTCAAATTTTTCGTTAACTGTTGGAATCAGTTCTTTTCCTTTCTATAACAGATCTACTTGCTAAATACAAACAGAGCCATTACTCTGGAAAAAAAAATGTTTAGAGATTGTCTTGAGTTTTAATTCTGCCTCTAACAACACAAATTTCATTACAAATAATATATAAACGATCAAGTGTTAGCCAATCTTAGTCTAGAACCTTGAATACTATACCGGATTACTCTACTGCTTCTCCTTTTCATTTCTTTACCACAACCACATAAATATGGATTATTTTCTCGTTTGTTTGATTTTATTAGGAAAAAAGGCTACCTATTATTTTGTAAAGAAAATTGTCTTCTAAACAGTAACAAAGAGAAAGAAGATATGGTGTTTCTCAGGAAGCAATTTTTTTTACTTAGATTATATAATTTTAATTCCTGAAATTGTTTCCATTTTCTTAGACTCAGAAGAATTTCTTCACAAATTTTTAAAAGTTGAATGTATTCTGCTTTCAATTTCATTTTTTTATCAGAAGTGGTGAAGAATCTTTTAAGTAGTTGATTACAGTCTACAGAAATAATTAGTCTTTATCTCCACTTTTTTTTGTTTGATTAAAATAACTATAGTCATGGATCATCAATAAGGGAAGAAGGGTCTAATTTCTTGAAAGTGAAAAGTAATTTTTTCTTTAATTCCATTTCAGACATGTCACTTCAAGGTTTTCCAGTGGTACACTTTTTATTGTACTAGCACACCTTTTATTGGATGCTAATGCATAGTCTCTGTACAGGTGTTTATTTGTATCTTTACAGGTAGTGCTTTTACACTTTACTGAGAAACTTATCCCTACAGAATTTTCAAGAAAAAAGTTCTAATGACACAGGTGCAGTTTTATAACTTTACTCCACAACTAGAAGGTCTTCCAGCTTTGTGACAAGAATATTTTAGTCTTGTGAAAGAAGAATGTAGCTATTTGATTAGGTGGTAGAACCATACTGTGATGCTTGTCTTTGTATTGTAATGAAAGTAGATTGATATATTCATTTTCTGACAAAAGTCACTGTTGGTTGGATTGCCAGTGCCTGAAGTGAGCTACTTTATTGAATTGTTCAGAATAACTTTATTTTGTATTGCAGTGCTCACCAACTACAGCACGTGAATACCCACTACCATTCTGAATACGCCCAGTCTGAACTCTTCCTTTTGAGTATTAATAAAAAGTAGCACCTGGGGCAACCACATGATTGTAGAGCAACTTCAGTTTAAGAATAGGATTGGAAATAGTTCTACAATCAGCTATGTCTTTGACTGAGAAAGTAATTTGGCAGGGTTGAAATTCTGTAGCTCTTCAGACAGGATATGGCTGGGTTGACCTCCTTTTACATGAGTGAGTTAAAACTTTCTTTGTTGAGCTTCTCTTGGTTTCTTCAAAGACATACAAAAAAGACGTGACTATTCTGCTGCTAAAAGTGGTAGTGTCAGTCCAATATCAAAGTGCTTATCAAAGGCTTCTGCCAGAGACAGAGAATGATTTTCTAGAAACATCTTCAGTTCTTTCATCTTTCTAAAGTGAATTTGGATGGACCTCTGTCTCCCAGAATGTCCTGAGATATGTATACTACGAGCAATTCTATAAGTGAAGTATGTAAATGGCTGGCTGTCCTTCTTCTGGTAACCTTGAGAAATAAATAGCACACTAAATACACACAGCTGCCATTTCTTCCAGTACCTAAGCTTGTAATAAATATCATGTTTAAGGCACTATATAGCAATAAAAAGTGCTGTTTCAGCATGTGGCCACTGAGTCTGAAATTGCACAGGGTGGAATAATACAAGAAAGACTGTTTTTCAAATACTTTGTGCATTTAATTTTCATACCCTCAACCATAAAGAATGTTTAAAGCACAATGTTGAGTAAAATGAATTAGTTGTTCAATGGGCATTCTCAGGCTTTGGGTTCCCATATTGATGAGATGTACAAAATGAGATATTGCAAACAGAGTCTTAAAATAGCCCTTATGAAACAGAGGTATTCTCCTTCTTCACATATACAACTTTTTCTGTGTCAGACACAGTAACACTAATACAAAACCCCGAAGGCCTAAAGAGTCTCCATCATTTTAGTGACAGACTGTATAAAAAATCTACAGCACTGTGATTTTGTGATTTATTAGTAGGAAATTTAAATTTTATGAAAATTTAATTTTTATAAAAGTCTGAAACTTTCTTTGAAAATACTAAGTTTGCAAGAAAATATGGTGTCCTAAATAACATTATTAATGAAGAAGTAAAAATAAATAGAAACAAGGTGAAGAAGTAGAAAGTAGAAAGGTGAATTTGAGAGATAAAGAGCAAAATTTGCAGTGTAGTTGTGGAAATATATTCTAGTCTATAATGCATTATAGCTCCAACAATACTGAGTTTAGGATTTCAATAGCTGACCCATGTCAACTATGCATGAGCTAAAAAAATTTAAGTTTGGACCTGAGTTTACAGTTAGATGAAAGTGAGAAATTACTGCCAGAAACATTTCATTCTAATTAAAACTGATATCAGTAGCAAAAAGAAGCTATTCAAAGGGTTTGAATGACAGAAAATAAAAAAACTTTGCTAAACAAAAGTATATGAATAAAGATAATATTCATTGCACATAACCTTTATATAGAATTTATTTCTTTGACTTATAGGATATCTCTGGATCTTACTGCACTAAAAAAAGATGTTATTTTATTATTTCACACTAATAAGTGCCCTCTAGGTCTGACTAGCTGTGTCCTTCATAAAGGAATTGAACTTAGCTTAATCCTAAGGTTTAGTAACTCCTGCAGAGTTTTGAGTATCATCAATACTCACTGAAACAGAAATAAATCATAACTGTGAATGTTCAGCACCTTTCAAGAAAAGACCTATAAATATTAATGCTGCGTATTAGAAACGTTGCATTCAGGAATTTTTATATGGTGTACATAAATCAAAAGATGTCTTTAACTATCAGCAAATAGATTGAATACTTCACTGATAGAAGAACAATCGTGAAACACATTTGAAAACTCTAAAAGGAGTAAGAACAAAAGCAGTGAATGAAAGAAAAAAGCATTCAGGAAGATATTCTCTCTTCTGTTTGGGTGCAGGAATGAAAAAATGGCTGGTAAGGAGAAATCTCATTGTTCTGAAAAAATTTCTAGTGAGATTAATAAAAATGGCTGTACTGGTAGTCATGAGATTTATCTCAGAAAAATGAAGACACTGTGAAAAAGGTTTAAAAATGTCTGTGTATGCAATCTCAGTCTTCTTTCTGTTGAACTTCTCACTTCCAGAAAGGTATGAGACAACCTCCTCAGAAGGTCAAAAGAGATTGATGGACAATGCCTTTTACCTGTGGTTGAATGATTTGATTAGGGGCATGAGGAGGGCATGGCAGTATAAAAATAGTTTTCAGTTATGCAATTGGTTGCAAAGGCATAAGGTCTTCTTTGTTCCATGAGGGAAAGAATAGGACATGGTAGGATAAACCATGACAAAACAAGAAATAAAATGTGATAATAATTGTAATTTGCAGTAAGGAAGGCATTGGATAAATTTTAGAAGAATGTGAGTGCAATTTTAGACTAGAATCACAGTCAAGCAGAATGCCAATGAAAACTGTGAAGTCTACTATCACTGTAACAGAAAGAGAGAAAGTGAATGTTTTCCAAGACAGAAACTGAAGTAGGTGACCTTCTGTCATCACTTCTAAATATTTATATAGGTCTACATGGTTTCTCCTCGTAGCAAAAGAAAAGCTACCATACATAGATTTCAGTGATTTTGCTATCTGATTCAGCAGAGTGCTCTTAGTAATCAAAACAAAACTAACCTCCTGACAGGAAAAAAAATAATTTTACCTTGAAACACTTGAAGTCATATAACTATCAATAATTCTTCTTGTAGACAATAGGTATATGTTAGTCTACTCTTAGCTTCTTCTCAATTATGGAATCAAAGCAAGAAAAAAGTATCTTTTAATTCTTCTTCACTGTAACAATTCAATATGACAACTAAATAGTCAGTCAGTAATAGTGAGAGCTCAGCTTTAGAAAACATAACAAGCATGCATTACAGCTATCTTAAAAAACATCTTTGTTGCTGAAAAATTGTTGCTATAAACACTAAGGAAGGAAATGTTGTAGGGAACACAAAGTAATGGCACTTTTCCCATACCCCACACACCTTAATTTGGGAAAATTTAATCCTGCTTCTTTCAATGAAATCAGTAAAAGAAATTAGAGAAAAACCACAGCTTTATTGTATTAATAGCATTTTGGAAATTAAGAAAATACAATTTATTTTTTTTCATGAGCAGAATCAAGATTATAGACCTGTAGCCTCATCTGGATTTTTGTTGCCTAAAATTTGACTCTTAAATGAGACCTCTAAGATTCAATTTTTGAGTTTTAGAAGTCAGGGATTCCCTCGGCTTAACTGAGGGTCTCTGGTGGTCGTTTCTGTCTGGAGCCCCCAAAGTTCTAAGTGACTGCCTTATGATCTTCTTTAAGACAATGCCTGATTATACAACAACTCAGCATTGCCTGTTTGGCTGGTTCAGTTCACCACAGGTTCCTTTCTTTATTGTTTCTTTACTTTGGTTGGCTGTTTTCTTTAAATTGCTTGGCTCAGCTATATGTAATTTTCTATGGTATATTTTGTTGCAAGCACTACTAGTTCTGTTACATGTCTAAACCCTGGTACCATTTTGAGTAATCATTTATTGCCTAAGATATTTGGAAAAGCTCTATTTTACTGTGCTGGTTCCAGCTGGTTCAGTCTAATACCAGGGACTTCTCAATAATCCACCTAAACTCTATCTGAGAAGTTCAGTACTTGAAGTATAATCTCAATATTATACTTCAGAATCAGTTCTTCTTCAGTGTACTATGGCAAACAGAGAAGATTTTAAAATTTTACTTAGGGAGATTTGAAGTCGATGACATCTAAGTTGAGATAGGTAATGAAAATACCAGGGCTTAAAAAAATCATTGGAAATGGCAATCAGTGAAAAAAAAAATAAAATAAATAGTATTAGTCAATAAGGGGCAGATGACCATACCAAAGTCTTCAAACAGTAGAGTGGCAATCAGAAAAAAATTGGGGAAGAAATCCTCTTAGCTTCATTCTTTACTGGAATACATTGTCTCTGTTGTAAACCAAAGGCAGGCATTTCCCTACACTTAGATAAAGTACCTCTGTCTATAGTTGTAGTAGTAGTAGCAGTAGTGGTAGTAGCAGCAATAAAGAAAAAAATGCAATATATGACAATATGTAATACAAAAAATATGATATTAAAATTGAAAAAAAAAATAGAAAAAATCTACTATATTTTGCATCCAAAAATGTGTGCTAATTTGGGGTTGAATATGTCATTATATTTCTTGGACTTACAATCCTTTTATTGAGAGGTTAACAATTTAACTTTTTCTGACATACTATCAGAAGTCCAACACCAAATATTTTAATATTTTGTCATTAAAGTAATAAGCACTTGTAAGAATAAGAATCAGGAAAATAAAACACCATAGCATACCAAAACAAGAATAATAAACTAAAGTGGCCAGTGAAATCAATCTTATTTGTAAAAAAAGAATTTTCTGAAATCTGAGTTTAAAAAAAAAAGGATTTAAGGATATTCTATATCCTTTCTTATGTTCTATATAAAATACAATTTAAAAATTTTATTACTGAAACATTATGCCATGAAAGCTCTCAGAATATTGAATCTGCTCTACTGAGTCCACCAAACTATTTGAACCTTTTTTTTGTTCAGTTCTACAGAGCTCAGATAAGGTTGAAAAAGTCTGAATAAAAAAAGATATAATTAATTATTTTAGGAAATTTTTTACTAATCTATGAATCAATCCTATCATCTTGCAATGGAATTTTTATGTGAATGTGTGTGTATGTGTGTGGAAGTATAACCTGTTTGCTGGAGCATCTTATTTTAAATGTAGTTATTTAAAATATTACCTGTTAAAGATTATTATCAAAGTGGCAATTTGTGAATCCAATAAAGTGGAAATTAACACAACACTATAGCTAATTTGCATATGTGAGTTGAGTTTTTATTTGCTTAACACAAATAGCTTTGAATATCACAGTAATGACACTGGTTTAATACTGATTTACAAGGTGCATAACACCAGCAATAATATTCCCTGTGTATTCTTCCTTCAATAATTTTTAAAATTCTGAATTAAAAATTTGAAGATGTCACAGTTTTAATAAAACAGGAACAAAGTAAAATTCAGATGAAGTACTTCCTAAAGGGTAATTATGAAAGACATTTTAAAATTTTGAAACATTTAAAATATTTAAAACCAAAGCCCTTTACAAATCCTACTCTCTAGGAAAAAAAAAATAAAAAGAAAGAAAAAGAAAAAAACTCAGTATGAAAGGATATGTTCTATGTATGCCTGATTATGCTCCATTTGTATTGATATTATTGCAGTTTGGTGGTATTCATCATTACAAACATGCAACTTACTACATTGTGAAAGAAAGGTAAGAATCTCTTGATTTTCATCCTTTGTTATTGATGGAGTTCTGTTTGTCAGCATGATCCCAAGTTGACATTTCTGCTCACCATTGCCAATATTTAAATAATACATAAACTGTTTTTATTAAGAAACTGTTTTATTAAGACAGAACACCCTAAAGATTCTTGAGCACCCAAAAGATTCTATTGATGTCACTGCCCTGTAAAATTGGATCTTATTAAAAAAAAAAGGAACAACAAAAAAAAAGAGAAAAAAAAATTCTCTAAGCGATCAATATTAAAGCCAAGGTGTAAAATGTATGGATGAAAGAAGGGATATATTGTAAAATATGTTTTCAATATAGAGAGTTAGTTTATCCTGTAAATTCCTTAAGAGGACATAAAAAATTTTAGTGCAAAATAGTTACTAGACTTTCATAAAATAGCTTTCTAGTATTTTCAGAGAAGTTTCAAATTAAAAGCTAGAGTATTTGGAAATAACCTTTCAGATGCAAGTATGTTGAAATTTCTGAGTTCAAGCACCAATGAAGATCAGAAAAAACATAGTTTAATTTAGGAGATAAGGAAAGAATACATTTGTCCAAGTCAACTGATTTTTTTCTTTTCTTTTTTTCCCTTTTTTTTTTTTAAAAAAGGGTGAGTGGTACCCCTGTCATTTAAACACCAGTGCTGCTTGATGCATTTGATTTTTTTTTTTTTTTTTGAGGACAAATCTGCACAACAGATATCATGATTTCCACATCTATATTTTTCATAAAAAGGCATAGTAAAGTTGAGAAATATGATTTTCCAAATGTACAGATAACAGCCAAAAGTTTACCAAATAGACTAGAGAAAGTGAGCTTTTTGAAGTATAGAATACTTAAATAAATGAGATGTCAGATCTGTGCTACTTTAAAGATTAAAAGGAAGAAAAAGCAAGTAAGCATCATAATAAAATTATCTATTTCCCTAATAAAGGGAATTAAACCAGTGTATATGAAAAACTCCTGATTTTTCAGGTGCATAAAAACAAGAGGGGCAATAAAGGATTTTTGTCTTCATCAAGTCCCGAATCTTTTTATTTTATTTTTTACTGGAGTACTTTTGCAGTCATTCCCTTTTCTCTTTTAAAATAATGACAGAATAATATTTCAACTCTATCCCACTTCCAATAAATATTACTAGATCTCAGTCTCTATGCCCAGTAAGATCATAGAGCAGATCCTCCTGGAAATTATTCTAAGGCACATTGAAAACAAGGAGGCTTTTGGCCCGTCATTCAAAGCCAGGTTGGATGGGGCTTTGAGACACCTGACCTAGTGAGAGGTATCCCTGCCCATGGCGGGGGGTTTGGAACTAGGTGATCTTGAAGGTCCTTTCCAACCCAAACCATTCTATGATTCTATGATTCGATTACAGTATATATAGGACTATGTATTATTATAAGTATGTTTCTTACAGTTATAATAAAGTGGTCTATCGTATCCATCTGTATGGATAAGTAGATGTTAAGGGCTTGAAAAAAATTGGGATTTTTCATTGTTTTTTTTTCTGTTTTGTTTTTCTTTATTGATAAGAAAATTATTCAGAAACAAGTAATAAAGTAGCTTGCAATAAAAATATTGGACTTAAAATTATATTACTTACAGTGATGAAAGACAGACCTCTAGAGTTATTTCCTTAGTAGAAGGGAATATCTTGGCCCCACTGAAGTCAACAGTATCTTTACTATTCCTTTCAGGTATAGCAGGAATTCTCTTATGATCTTTTAGAGCTTTGCCAGGTCCTATGACATGAATATTATCTCACCAAGCAGACCAAATTTGGTTTTATTTTTTTTTGTTTAATTTTTTGCTTTGCAGAAAGAACTCCCTTTTTTCTTCTTCCAGGTCAAAAACATATTTCCTTGGATATGACAGATCCAAGGCCCAATATATTGAACATGCTAAAATGCAATTCAGGAATTAAATAACTTCAATCTTGGAAATCAGATTACCACCTTTGACAGAGATAAAGTCAATGTTAAACCCATTGTAAGTATTATTTCAATGAAGACCCAGCACAAATATATCTGGTTTGCAAAATCATATTGGCTAGAGTGTTGTCTCTTTGAATGTTTACTTTTCAAAAAAAAATGTGTCCACTTCCAAAAGAAATTTTACTCTTTTTTTTGTTTGGTTGGTTTTTTTTTTTATACAGAGGTTTGTTTTAGGGAAGAAATTAAAACAAATCTTACACATATCTTTATAGGGATGAGGAGAAAAAAGCTTCTTAAACAAAATTTCTGAAAACACAAAACTCACAAAAATCCAAAAGTTACTTCAGTTCAACAACTTAACAGTCTGTCTAGTTAAAAACTGTGCCTCAAATAAAAGAGAATGCTAATTAGTTTGAGAAAAGGATAAAAGAAATGTATGTGAGAAGAAGCATCAACTTATATTGAAGTTTTATTTTTGTAAATGTTGAAATATTGCTTGAAATTTGCTATTACATATTGCATTTCCATCCTTTTTTTTTCCCCAGTAATATAAGGATACTGCATAATGTATTATATAAGTTCATCCAAATTTTAAAATGTTGTCTTTAGAATTTGACAGATGTCTTATACTATGCTAACGAATTTGGTAGGTTAATTCCACTTTGCCTTTCATCAGTTCAATGTTTTGTTTCAATTGAGTAATGTAA
The DNA here is from genome assembly GCF_001715985.3 of Manacus vitellinus. Taxonomy (NCBI): domain Eukaryota; kingdom Metazoa; phylum Chordata; class Aves; order Passeriformes; family Pipridae; genus Manacus; species Manacus vitellinus. Next base: position 22,635,115 of record NW_021940208.1, on the reverse strand, counting down.
AAATTCAGAAAAAAAAATCTAGTGTGTTCTCATTCCTAATAATATTTGATAAATGCTTTATTAAAGTTATCTAAACCATGAACTAACTTTTCATTAATGACTAAAATTACCTTTAGTTCAGAAATATGTCTGAGTAGATCAAACTACTTCTTTCTATTACAGACTTTCTTTCTTTTGCAGTTAATTATAAGACTTACATGTCTCTATTTTACCTTGCTAAGCATGCTTAGCATAGTTTATTTAATCTTCTTTAGCCTTATCATCTCAGATTCGCATTGTCTAATGGAATAGAGACAATACAAAATTTATCCCATGCATGTGAAGGGTCGAAAAGAAAGGCAGAGAAAAGGGAGGGGGAGAAAACAAAAATCTTCTGCTCTTTCATTCACACTAATCAGTGATGGATGGAGGTAGAATCTCATCTGCATTCTTTAACATTGTTGTAGGTATGTTCCACAAATTCTGTTGCATGTATCCTGGTTTTGATACCTATGCATTGATTAGTTCTTGTAGTTAGTTGATTCTTTGAAGCAGAGACTTTTTAATTTTCTAAATTACATTATTATTTTAGATATAAAATCCTCTTTTTTGTTTTTTTTTTTTGAATATATATTTATTTTCTCTTTTCTTTATGACTTAGGAAGCATTGTTTAACTACATGCCTCCCATGAGTTTGTTCTAATGCATAGCATTCACTCCAAAAATAATAATCTAAATTTCCTTTTTCTCTCTACGATAGATCTCAAGTATAAGGAAGCTTCATTTCTCTAGGCGCTGAATACTGATTATCACTACCTATTATAAATAGTAATCTCTTTTATATTAAAGAGACCAAAAATGCCTTTTTCATTTATATCTAAGTAAAGAGTTGCAGTATGATTTTTAGCATTATTATTTCCAAGAGCCTGATACATATGATTCTACAATGATTGCTACTATTTAGTGCTTTAACTGCAGTTACTGTAACTCTAGCCACCAGCCTCTCTGGATTACTCAAAACTAAATGACTTAGGACTGTTTCACTTCCCTTGGGCTATTTTAGCAAATAGCTAAAGGGGTTGAGAAAATAGCTCAAGGGTTTGAAAAATGTCTTGTCAGAACTCTTGTATATTCTGACATTAAATCAGTTTGGATTTGAGTTAATGTCATCACTGATTTAAAGATAATAGGTATTTCTAGAAAACTAAATTCACAGGTTTTTAAGTGCCATCACAGGGGTTGCAAATTTTTTTTAAAACCGATGTTGAAGAAAATAGCCCAGATATAGTCTGAATTAGGTCCCCTACAGCAGTGTACATATAAACCAAGTAAAAAATGAAGAGCAGTTCTGTTCTATCATAAAATGTGGGAATACTAGAGGACATTCACTGGCCCATGGAAGGTAGGCACAGTCACACGAGGCCCAAGTGGGAAGAAATTGAAAGATTTCAACAGCAATTCTGAATATTTGTATGTTAGAGAGAACTTTATTTCCTTGGATTTAATGTGTTTGATTCAATGTTACACATAAGAATTTGTATTCATACTGCTGAATTATAGACATGTAGCTGGACCCACCTACTCACATCATGCATTTTCTGTAGACGACAGAAGCAGATAAACATCCAGAGAACAATTCAGATCCCACATTGTCACAGCTTAATGTCTGCCTGAAACACTGATCAAATTATTGAGTCCTTGTAAACATCTGCCTAGCTTGAATTCATTAGATGATTCTGGTATGCACTGGAAAAACAAATCAAACACAGGTGCTCATTATGAGGAGGCCTGCATCAAAGGCCTGCCAGTGATGTATGTAGTATATCTGTGCTGCACTAATGGCTTAGCTATGTGTAGGGGAGAAACAACAAAACAGAAGACAGATGACCTGTTAACAACTTTACTTCCTTGTAACACAACTGTGGAGGGAGACTAGTGGGTAGCAGGAATCCAGTAGCAGCTGCTAAGAGGGTTGTAGATATAGAGAAAATCAAATAAACTGGCCTGGAGTGATGTGATTAATGAGGTCATCTGCATCTAACCATCTAAGTTAGAAAAGCAGTTAGCAGCGAAGATAGTAGTGCATGATCATGGGGTATCCAACACCCTGTAAGGAAGTTGGACCATTGAATTCCAGAAATACTAGTCAGCGGACAAGGAGGCAAGAAAAAACTTAATTATCACAGTGGATACGTCAAATATTTAGGGAAAGCATTGCCCCAGTTTTGGGAGAAGATTTTCTATCCTTCCTTTGTGACTCGGTTGTTTCATTAAAAACAGCATTTGTAAATGTCCATTATAAATAGGACAGATGAACTATGCAGAATGAACAATGACTCACATCTTTTTCTAGCTGAAGAATCTTGCTTAGAATTAGGATCCCTTAGTTTCCTTTCCTTTGGTACCCTGAGTGTATTGAATTCCTTTTTAATAGAATGTCACCACAACTTCTGTTGTTAAAGTGAGGAAGTAGAAAGAAAAAAGGTGAAATAATCTGATAGCTATAATGGAATCTAAAATGCAAATACTCTTCTACTGCACAGAACATAAGTTTTTACTGGGACTTTTTTCATCTTTTTTTTTTTTCCCCTCAAATGACATTTACCATCGGAAAGTGTTGATTCAGAAAATCAGAGTGTTCACACATGGACGTTTAGAATTCAGCATAAATGTAATGAAAGCAGTTTTGTAATAGATAATGTTAATTGAAACAATCATAGGATAATAAAATGGTTTGGGTCAGAAGGAACCTTTAAGATCATCTAGCTTCAAACCCCTTGTCATGGGCAGGGACATCTTCCATGAGATCAGGTTCCTCAAAGCCCCATCCAACCTGGGCAACCTGTTCCAGTGCCTCACCAGGCTCACAGTACAAAATTTCTTCCTAATTTCTAACCTAAACCTACCCTCTTTCAGTTTGAAGCCACGCCTCCTTATTCTATTTCTACATGTCCCTGCCAAAAGTCCCTCTCCAGTTCTCTTGTAGGCCCCATTAGGTACAGGAAGGCTGCTACAAGGTCTCCCTGGAGCCTTCTTTTCTCCAAACTGAACATCCCCAACTCTCTCAGCCTTTTGATTCTGTAATGACTGGAGAGAATAAACCAGTTTCATGTCATCTTGATACTGGATGACCAGCATTCTCTTTAATCTGGCTTCTCTCTAGATTGTACCTTTCTTGAATTAGTCACCTTAAATGCCTTTCATTTAAGGGGCCAACTTTTTCCCTAACAATCTGTCTGAATTTCTGTTGGATTCCAAAATTTGGATATGAGAAAAAGAAAACTGCTAGGTTCAAACAAAAGCCTTAGGCTAACAGAGACTGGGAAAAATCTCCATCTAGAGTCCAGACAAGGATCCATTGATGTCACAGGTTTGGAATGTCCTGCCCAAGCCCGGAGAAACCATGCCCTGATCTCATCAAACCTGTGCAGAAGACCTATTGTACGTTATCTCTCCCTTTGTGTTCCCTGGATCCTTGCATTCTGTAAACCCAAATTCCTCCAAGATAAAATGGGTTTTCCCCTATGATGTATGTGTAAAACCCCAGATTTGTTAACCTGGGTTTTTCCCTTATGTCATCCCCTGAAACCCCCTGTTTGTAATAAATTGTAATAGTTATAACTTCCTGTTGAATATGTAGACCCTAAATCCTTTAAATATGAACTTGTAAGTCCAATAAAACACCCCAGTTTTCTGCCTCCGCTGGGATCATCTTAGCATTACTGATCTCTGCAAATCTCTTAATGAGTCATTCCCAGATTGCCCAACTTTAACTGTGCTTTAGTTTATTAAAAAAAAATAAAAAAAATTCTAATTTGCTGGACAGAACTTAAATTCAAAATTTGTGTGTATCCTGCTTCCTTACTTTGGTAATTTCTTCTTTAGCCAGTGTCAGAGACTTCTCAATAGGTTGTTTCCACAGTTGTCTAACTCAAAATAATTCAACCATTGAAATAAATAAGAATAAAAGACATTCAAAGTGGCTCTCTCTCTATGTTTAGCAGTGACAGATTTCAGTTTTAAAAAAAGATATTCTACTTTTCAATATTTCTTCAAATACTTGACATACACACATGGATGTGCCTTATGAAAGATCCTTTTCTTCCGTTTCTGCCTTCCTCACTTGCTTTCATTTTTCCTCTTCCCCTCCCCTTGCCCACTTTTATTATTACACCTGGCAGGACCAGAACAAAATTGTCAACTATCTCCAGCCAGTTCCATTATTTCTTCACCTCCCTAGAGCTGGCTCTTGCATTTTGAAAATTGACATTGACAAAGGGCTATAATCACCTTATTAAATGAAAAGAATTTCTGCAAATAGGCAATAATTATCCTCTACTTCCAGTCATAAATATCTGATGCCCTTTACAGATACTTTATTCTTCTATAAAAGGCATTAGAATCATGAGAATATGTTTCAACATTGAAGGTTTGAGGATTAGTAGCATCTTTATATGCATGAGAATTCTGTTCTTACCCCGACCATATCCTTAAATTTCAAAAGAAATGTATAAATTATTTTAATGTTATTGTGATTCTTTGTGTTTATCATCAGCAACTCACTATTTTTCTCTACAGAATTTGATGAACTCATTTATCAGTGTCCTTCTGACAGACTTTCTGACTGTGAATTCTACTTTGAGTGTTTTATTGATTATCTACATATATACATAATTTTCTCTCTTGGTTATTAAGTGTAGTTCTAAGTGTGCTGAGTTTCACAGAACTTGTAATATAAACTGTTCAGATGGAATTCACATTATGAACACAAATTTCTTGATATTGTATGATATATGTATATGTTATATGGAGAGGAAGAAGGCTGTATGCAGAATTCTGATTAAAACCTTTAAATCATTTTCTCTGCCTCTCTTGATAACTAGCTTTGCAATTTAGTGTCTGTCTTGGTTATGTTCCCAGCAGGTTATTAACAATTAATTAGCAATATATCTCAAATGCTTTCTATGCTACTGTGCTAATTGCATGGCACCAGAATGAGACTCCACTTGGTAAATACACTGAAGCCATAACCATTTGTTTCTAGATGAGACATATACACAGTTTACATATATTTTTCATGTTATATTCCAGTCTTTGCTCAGAGTTACAACTAGGAGACATAAAGACTATTTATGAGCTTTGGGGGAAACTATTCAACTGTTCCAAAACATATAAAATATTGAATAATTTTGCTTATGTCATATCTCTCTCATCATTCCCCTCAAGGTTTTCCTTGTTTTCACTCTCATTCTATATCAGGAATTTTGTTCTTTGCATTAACAAAGAAACTAGGAAAAATGACCTTCCAAGCAACTGCTGGATGACTAAAATAAAGAAACAAAACTGCAGATTCTAAGAAATGTCAATTGAAAAGACACCAAAAGTGAAGCAATTACATTTTTTTCACACACAAAATAAAAATATAAGTAAATGCTATACTTATGTGTTCAACAATAAAATTTATACTGCAATACCCACCCAAAATAACATTTAGTTTGTGAGACGTTATATTACAGGATGGTAATAGCACAAGAGAATAGCTTTTTTTTCCTGTAAGATTGACAGTCTCTTTCATCTATATTTTTTAAGGTGTATAAAAACACTTGATCTTCAACTAGACCAATTTATGTCTCTTTAGTAACAAGAATAGTAGAAACAGATGGAAATGGTGTGCAGAATTAGATGTATGCAACAAATTATTAAATTGAAGTCATATTGAATATTTCTCTTCTCTTAAGGTTATCTAACCACAAGAAATGTGATCAGTTTAAATAATTAATTATGTCATTATAAAATATTGAGCTTATTTTAGTTTCATTTTTCATGCATTTAGTCCACTATATTTTTCCTTATGATATTTATTAATTGACCATCTCCTATCCATAAGTTTTGTCTTATCTATATTGAATTCAATGGTATTTATTTCACTGATATCAGTATCAAACCCTTTATCTTTTTAAATATGAAATTATTCGAGATATTTTGATAGCATAGCATAGAGGGAATATATAAAAAATGCTTAAGAAGAGTATTAAAATGTACAGTACTTCTGGAAATTATACATTCTTGGGTTTATATATATGTGTGTATATATATATGTATATAAAAAGATATATATTTGTGTGAGTAGATAAATAAATAAAAAAGGTCATTTAATTTTTTGACTCTTACTGCTTTGGAAGTCTCTGTAACACACAAATACATAACTGAAATTAGTATATGCAGATGTGTATTATAATATTCTTCAAAAACTATGTATGTTGCAAAATAAACATAGAATGTACAGAAAACTTATTTAGACAGTTTTGATAACCACAGTGTCATTCTAAGTAAAAGCATGCTAAGTTCTGAAAAGATGGTTGATAATTAAAATAATTAAGAACTTTGTAATAATCAGAAAAGTAAAAACCTGTCAGTCTGACATCAGTGCAGGGCAAGGTTAAGGAGAAGATTGTATTGACTGTCATCATATGGCGTGTACAGGACAACCAGGAGAACAGACACAAACAGTGCGGGTTTATGAAAGGCAGATCCTACTTGGTCTCCTCTGACAAAGTGACATGCTTGCTGGATGAGGGAAAGGCTGTGGATGTTGTCTACCCAGGCCTTAGCTAAATCTTTGACATTGTTTCCTACATCATTCTCCAGCAGAAACTGGCTGCTCATGGTTTAGATGGGTGTACTGTTCACTGGGTGAATCAGCTTCTGGATGGCCAGGCCCAGAGAGCGGCAGCGAATGGAGTTACATCCAGTCAGTGGCTGGTCAAAAGTGCAGTTTTACAGGGCTCAGTGTTGTGGTAAGAACTGTTTAATATTTTTATCAACGATCTGGACAAGAGGAACAAGTGCACTATCAGTCAGTTCACAGGCAACACCAAATTGGTTCAAGGTGTTGATCTGCTGGAGAGTTGGAAGGCTGCAAAGGAGGGATCTGGAGAGGCTGGATCCATGGGCTTAGGCCAGCTGTATGAGATTCAACAAGGGCAAGTGCCAAGTCCCTGCAGCGCTTCAGGCTGGGGACAGAGTGGCTGCAGTGCTGCCCAGATGAAAAGGACGTGGGGGTGCTATTTGACAGTCAGCTGAACATTAGCTAGCAATGTGCCCTGGTAGCCAAGAAGTGTAATGGCATCATGACATGTATTAGAAATAGTGTGATCAGTGGGATCAGGGCAGTAATTGTCCCTCTGTACTTGGCACTGGTAAGGCCACATCTTGAATCCTGTGTTCAGTTTTACGCCCTTCACTACAAGAAAGACATTGAGGTTCTGGAGCATGTCCAGAGAAGGACAACAAAGCTGGTGAAGAGTCTCGAGCGCAAGTCTACAAGTCTCATGAGAAGCGACTGAGGGAGCTGGGGTTGTTTAGCCTGGAGTAAAGTAGCTTAGGGACACCTTATTACTCTCTATAACTACCTGAAAGAAAGTTGTAGCAAGATGGGAGTCAGATTCTCCTCCCAGGTAATAAGTGAGAGGGGAAGAGAAAATGGCCTCCACCAAAAGGGTTATTGGAACATTAGAACAGGCTGCCCAGGAGAATGGCTGAGTACGCATCCCCGGAGGTATTTAAAAGACATGTAGATGTGGTTTAGTGGTGGACAGACAGTGCTGGATTAATGGCTGGACTCAAGGATCTTAAAGATCTTTTCCAATCTTATCAATTCTATAATTCAGTGTCTAAATCAGTGTCTAAATCAGACACTTTACAATTCACAGCTGGTTTAGCAGTGAAAATTAGCAGACAAATAGTATTATTTAGTCATACCACAGGCATTTGGTTTCATCTGTTAGCCTAAGTACTCACAGAATGTTTAAAATCTAAGTTTTGAAGGTTGAAGTCATGGCAGGATTATAGTCCTAAGTGTTTCTGAAGATAATGTTCTTACTGTAAATTCTTCTAATTTTCTCTCTAGAACTTAATAAAGAACCTAATGGGTAGGCTAAGACTTCATTTTCTACATATTTCTCTTCAAGAAAATTTCTTTTCTAAATGTCAAATATTTCTACCAGAATACTATTTTGGGGCTGAAAAAGATGCACTGTGCTATCCATAACGAAATATTACATTTATTTATTTATTTATTTATTTATTTATTTATTTATTTAGGATTGGTGTTAGGTGTCTTAGAATGAAGATTAATGTTTCTATAAGTCCTTCGATATAAATTGCCAAATTTACAAATGTTTAAAGAATTGCGCTTGTTGAATAAAGACTTACTAAACTGCAATGGTAAATTCTCTGAATAGCCCACACAACTTGTACTTCCACAGGCACCTATAACTCCTCTGCTCTTTCCTCATACTTCTACCTGACAAATCCATAGTGGTTGATAATAAAGACAAGAGATTGGAAAAAAAAGGCAAAATACCTGGATATAAATGTTGATATTCCAGACCAAGTTCAACTGTGTGAACTTGTATATGTCTGTACAAAAAACAAAAATAAATCCAGAACACCATTAATAAACAAATAAACCACCTGCAACAAAACTCCATAAATATTAAAAATAGGAAAATGGAAAAAATTTGACATCTGACACCTTAACATGAAATACAGGGATCGACAGGTGACACTGTTTTTAATATAATGAAAAAGGAAGCCAGCAAGAGAACAAATTCTGAGACTGTACAAAAGCAAGATCTGGAAAGTAACCATTGGTGTCATCACTAACACTGAAATGTCAAAATAGACATAAAAAGTTGTTTTAAGGTAAACTTTTCTAATGCAGGAATGATTTGAAGATAAAATCATAATTACAGGGGAATGCATTTTTTGATTTAGGAATAATGTTTGAAACATGGAGTGGAATAAAAACTGTATGAATTTTAGTTGTTGAGAGTTTTTTATGAAGACACTTATATGATACTTGGTTAAACATCACTTATACCCTGTTTTCCATTCCAGAGGCAGCCCTTTGCAGAATACAAAACATTTGGGAATAGCTGGGGGATAGCTGGGAGATAGCTGAAGGGCATCATATTAGGATTTGCAGCATAATGATTATTTTTGAAGGTACAGTATATTAATTCTGCTTCATGTCATAATGTATATTGGAAGGATGGATAGAAGTAGTCCATGACAGAAAAAAAGGCATGTAATTATAGTCATGTAATTTTATTACGGAAAAATAGATAAAAAATAAAAGGGACTTTGAAGAATAGAAGTTAAACTAGGAAACACAACTGTAAAATAACATATCTGCCTTCAGCAGTGAAGATGAGTAAATTGTAGTATGGGGAACTTTACATCATGAAGCATAGAATTTTTAAATTTCTACAGTACAAAAAATACATGGGAAGAAAGAGGAAAACACACATGTTGAGCCTAATTTTATCTTTTTATGAGATCCCAGACTTATGAAAGCAATATGTGAATATAGAGCTAAGAAAAGCATATCGGGGGAAAAGAATAGAAAAGCTTTAGAAGTTTCATACTCTTGAAATTGCAACGAATTAGTGGTCATGGGTCATAAGAAAAAAGGCAAGTACTATGAGTTTGTATGTTGCAAAATGTAAAGGTTGCCTACTAAATTGCAAATTTAGAGAGCTGTAAAATTAAAAAGGTGAGAAATGTGATCTTTCAAATGTACAAATAACAGCCAAAAGTTTACCAAATAGACTAGAGAAAGTGAGCTTTTTGAAGTATAGAATATTTAAATGAGACTTTAGATCTATGTTACTCTAAAGAAAAAGCAAGTAGGGATCATAATAAAATTACCTATTTCCCTAATAAAGGGAAATCAACCAGCATAAATGCAAAACTGATTCTGCAGGTGCATACGAACAAGAAGTGCAGTAAAGACCGCTTCTCTTCATCAAGTCCTGGATCTTTTATTTTGTTTTCTCTTTTTTACTGTAGTACTTTTGTGGTCATTCCCTTTTCTCTTTTAAAATAATCACAAAATGGTATTTCCACTCTATCCTAGAAAAAGAAAAATTTCAAATAAACAGTACTAGATCTCAATCTCACCTCTGTGGCCAGCAAGATCATAGGGCAGATTCTCTAGGAAACTATGCTAAGAGATATGAAAAACAAGGAGGTGACAGCAAACAGCTTCAGTCAAAGTAAATCATGCCTGACAAATCTGGTGGCTTTCTATGATGGAGTTATAGAGTTGGTGTGTAAGGGAAGAGCTAGTTGCATAATCTCCCCAGACTTGTGCAAAGCATTTGTCACTGTGCTGCATGGCATCCTTGTCTCTAACCTGGAAAGACATAAATTTTACAGGTGGACTACTTGGTGGAAAAGGAAATAAATGGATGGTCACATTCAAAGAATTATGATCAAGGGCTTGATGTGGTCAAGAACTCTTCCTCAAGGGTCTTTACTGGGACTGGTGCTGTTTAACATCTCTGTTAGTGACATGGAAAGCAGATTGAATGCACCTTATCCAGGTTTTGGACCACACTAATCTGTGTTGCAGACTGTGGTACAGCAACACACTGGAGGGAAGAGGTGACATCTAGATGCCACCCTGACACACTTGACACCATGAAGTTCAATAAAGATGAATATGTGGTCCTGCATATGATTCAGGGTAATCCCAAGCACAAATACAAGGCTGGGCAGAGAATGGATTGAGAGCAGCTATGAGGAGAAAGACTCAGAGGTGTTCATTAACGAGAAGCTCAACATGACCCAGTAATGTGTGCCTGCAGCCCAGAAATCCAACTTTATCTTGGGCTGCATCAAAAGAAGCATGACTCTCTGCTCTCGTGAGACCCCATCTAGAGTACTATTTTCACTTCTGGGGCCCCCAGCATAAGAAGGAAATGGACCTGTTGGAATGAGTCCAGCAGGTGGACCAGAGGAAGACCAAAGTGATGATCAAAGGGCTTAAGCACCTTTCCTAGGAGGAAAACCTGAGGGAATTAGGGTTGTTCAGCTTGGAGAAGGCTCCAGTGAGACCTTAGAGCCTTCCAGTATCTAAAAGTGGCCCACAAGAAAGGGAGAGGGACTATTGTAAGGACATGTAATGACAGGACAATGTTTAAAGACTTTAAACTGAAAGAGGGTAGATTTCTATTAGACATTAAGAAGAAATTCTTTACTGTGAGGGTAGAGGACACTTGAACATATTTCCTGTGCTTGGATGAGGTGCAACCTCATGTAGAGGATGATGTCTCTGCTCATGACAGGTGTGGTGGAACTACGTGATCTTTAAGGTCATATCCAAAACAAACTATACTATGATTCTATGATCTAATATTATTGAGACTGGATAATGGATCTACTGACAAGTAAAGTCAAATAAATAACTGTCATGGTTTAATCCCAACCAGCAACCAAGCTCACTCCAAACACCCCCCTTCCTCCTTCTTCCCCCCAGCTTTATATACTGAGCATGATGTCATATGGTACAGAATATCCCTTTGGTCAGTTTGGGTCACCTGTCCCAACTGTGTCTCCTCCCAACCTCTCATGCACCCCAAACTTCCTTGCCAGCATGGTTACATGAAAATCAGAAAAGTCCTTGGATCTGTATAAGCACTGTTCAAAAATCACAAAAGCATCTCTATATTATCACCACAGTATTTGGCATAAATCCAAATCACAGTCCCATACTAACTGCTGTGAAGAAAATTAACTCTACCCCAGTCAAAACCAGCACAATAACAAATATAGTTATGGCCACTTAAATAGTAGAAATATTCCATGGCTGCTTAATCATTTCAACATCAGTTTTGCCTCCGTGTCGTGGTTTGAATCTTGTTTTCCCCCAGAGGCTAAATTAAGTGGTAGACCCCAAGGGGTGGAAACCCCTGGAAGTTTTGAAGTTCTGCCCAATGGGTGCTCCTGCAGAAATGTAAACATATCACAAGCTCACCGGAAGAGATGAGTGGTAGTTTGGTTGTTGTTGAGGGGAGGTGGCCATGTTGTAGAGCCACGAGGAAGGGGTTCTGAGCCCCTTGGGCCCTCTGGGCCCTCCCAGCCCCTGGTTGGGGGGCTGCAGGGACCTGGAACAGCATAAAGCTGGGCTAGGTGCCTGTAGTTATGCCGGGAGATGTTTTCTCCATGGGCGCAGAGCAGCAGCCGGCACTGACCAGAGAAACGGTGGCAGAGAGCCAGAGATAAGAACCTGAACTGAAGGAGCAGCAGAAGCAACATGCAGCACCAGAGAAAGGACTCCTGGAAAGAGAGCTGGGAAAAAAGAGAGCCAGCAGCCTGAGAGACAGAGTTCTGGGGGTAAGACTGTACCATCCCCCCAAAACTCCTTTGAAACCTCCTGGAAGTAGGAAGATGATGGACTCTTACTTGAAAGAGCCTTGAAGTGCGACATGCACTGCAGAAAGGAGCTAGAGAGCTCCGAGAGGAATGCGGGGGGAGTTGACCTTGGCTCCCCCCTTGCACTGCTGCCACGGTGGCAGCCTGAGAGCAGGGCACAGAGGCCCTGCAAGGAGCTGAGTCTCCTGGAGATACCAGACCGTCACGAAGACCCCCCTGTGTCTTCGTGATATGACGTGGTGATACGACCTTGTCTGGGGTTACGAAGCCCACGGAAGACCCCTCGGTTGGAGGCGATGGGGCCGAGAGAGGCTTGAATACCTCCCTCGTGGATGCTGGCAGAAATCCAGCTATCAGCTGCTGCATGTGGAGAAGACAGACAGACTGCTGCCTCAGAAGATGCTGCTGTTTAAGGACTGGAAGGGATCTGTCCTTCTTTCCCTCCTGGACTTTTATTTGGAGGGGAGAAGAGATCTGATCCACTGTAAATACATATGTCATGGTAGAGATAGTTGTGATCATGTGTATAATGTGATATGGTATTTATTTGTACAGTCATTGTAATATATTCCCTTTCCCCCACTTTGAGTCTGGTGTGTTTTGTCTGGAAAAAAACCCATCTCACATTAGGTTGAGATGTGGGCGGGGGGAATGGAGCTAGGGGATTGGATTTTGGGGCTATCTCAAACCATGACACTCCGGTAGAGCTATTTGAATTTTTCTGTAGATTTCAGAAACTTAAGTGATGAACTTGGGAATCATGTTGTCAGTGCATTTGGTAAATGCTGTCTTTTTTTAATGTTGAGTCAGTAATCTCTACTTCCAACTACTGTTGTCAGACCTGTATGAAAATCTGTGTAAATGGGTTTTGACAGAGCAAGATAATCGTAGGTTAAAAAATAAAATAAAAATGGAGATGTCAAAAGTTAACTGGGAAGAAAGTAACTTAGTCAATTCTCAGGAACACTGTTAGCTAGCTTTTAATGTCACAAATGTGCTTTTTGTAGAAATTTTTTTTTTTTTCCGAGAATACTAACTGCAATAAGTTCTGTAAGATGTTTGTTTTCTGTTGTAGCAGCTTACTCTTCTGTAGCGAGTCAATAAACTAACACGATCCCAGTTTGGAGGCAGAAACTGGAATAGTTTACTGGATTCACAACTTCATATTTAAAGGGTTCAGGGTCTACATATTTAACAGGGGTCTTGCATATTCATTCTATTACAACTGGGGAAGTTCCAGGGATGAGGTGAAAGAGAAATCCTAAATTACAAACTTTGAGTTTTAGCACTTACATCATAGGAAAAACTCTATCTTGGGGGATTTTACAGAGGGGATTACTATTGGGCAAGGGATACAGAATATGCACATGCAAAAGGGGAGAACACAATGGGTTTTATGCAGAGGTCTGATAACATCAGAGCACCCTCTCCCTGTTCCTTGGCAGAGCATTCCAAACAAGTGACATCTGGTCTCTCCCTCAAACAGAGGTTTTTCCCCAGCTTCTGTGACTCAAGGTTTTCTGTTTAAACCTAGCAGTTTCTTTTCTCATATCCAATATTTGGAATCCAACACTCTTCTGTTAATCTGTTCTCTGTATTTAAAATCAAGTGTAATTAGTCACCTTTTTTATTGTTAATGGAAAATTCTAATTTTCATATTCATGCCTCAGGCCATTGACTTTCACACTAGGACTGTTGTTCTTCTGGAAACAGTATAGGCTTTCTTCCCAAAGTACACAGAATAGTATCAGCAATTTCAAATACATTTGAAAGTCTTAGCACTCTAATATATAAAAAAAAAAAAAAAATAGAACCTATCACTGAACTATTTTAAAGAGTTTATTCAACAGACTTTTTTTTTTTTTTTTGGTAATGGGTACCTTCTCAGAATTTTTTGCATAAATAAAACTGGTTAATTGTTACAAGGCTTTTGAGAACAGCATTTAAACTTTCATTTTCACATCCTGGTCTCATGAGAATGTCCACTGAAGTTCAATTTCAATGCAATTTGTATAGCTTTATGAGGTAAAATTGAGGCTCCACTGACTTCAAAGAGGACAGGATTTCACCTGTAGCTTTCTCGTCAATTTTACAGTGTCCATCATTTTTTTGCTTTTTTTGGCAGTAATGTTTAGTTACCTATGTGCACCCTGGACAGGTGATTTAGGTTCTGAATACTGCCTGACTTTCAGTCTTTACTCCAAAAGACCACAGATTTTTCAAAGCCATGTCATAGATGCCATCTGTGTATACATGGTTGAGATGTCACACATTACTCTGTGTCATTAGATGTCTGTAGGTGTGCAGTTGAATACCATTGGGGGGGTTCTTCAGATTCAGTGGCAATACATGCCTTGCCAGGACGAACATGCGTTCCAACTCATGGCTCCATTGACTGTACCACCACTGCCTATAATGGGAGACAAGAAGACTATCTCACATACAGACACAATGGTTTGTGTTGTTTGACCATACATAGATGTCATGATTTGAGACTGTGGTCTGAGGTACATCACCTGGTTTCTGACTTCCAGACCAAGAAGCACAAATCTCCCAATGCTATTATGTTAATCTCTTGTTGTGTTTGAATGCCCTTCAAGAGTGCTGTGGTCTCTAGCATATCTCATGCACCTTTTGCAAGAACTGTTTGGACAATGGTCTCAGGCACATGGTGTGATTCTTGTGGTTGTCCTGTTTGGGGTCCTTCCAACTCAGGATATTCTATGATTACGATTTTTTTGTGTGCAACGGAATTTACTGCCACAACGAGATAAATTTATGTGACTGCAGCTTTTATCAGTGTACAACTTGTACATTATTCTGTTGGTTTAGGTCATAAGTTCAGTTTCTTTGCTTACCAGATAGAACAGTATTTAGAAGAATTTCAGGCAATGTTCAAGCCACTGTCTATATTTAGTACTGTTTAGATTTAGCAATGTAACATGCAATGTAACCTTCCTCTGATGAAAACTGTTTTGCAATAGAATAAAGAATACAACAAAAAATAATCTTAGAACTCTCTTAAACATTAAAAACTATTTTTAATTATATTATTTTTTTTAAAAAAAGGCCTTTGAAACCTTGTTAGCTATACTTAGATGAAGTTAATGTGAACTTTTTATTGATGATTATGATAGGGAGTGCAACTACTCAGCAATTAATAAGCAAAGGCAGTAGGAGGCCTGCATGGATGAACAGGGACAATCTGATTAAATTCAGACCTAGAAGGAAAAACATGCAAGAGGTGGAAAAAGTTGCAGATGACCAGGATGAATATAAATACTCAGAACATCAAGGGATGAGCTGAGGAGGAGTGGTCACAATGGGCAGGGTCTGCTTTTCCCCCTTGGTCTCTGCCCGCCTGACCTGTCAACATGTGACCTCCAGAGTGGTACATAGGTCTCTCTCCTCTCTTTCTCTCTTTATTCTTTCTTCTCTTAATTTCTCCTTTTTTATTCCTATGGGCAATTTAACCACCTATTTTCAGTGGGTGGTTAAGGGTATTTCACTAAGTTATGGGTATTTCACTTAAGTTTATGGAGTTTGTGTTTGCTGGCTGTAACAAAGGTTTCCTTACTATAACAGTGCTTGCTAGTCTCAGTAATCTGTTACAAGGGTTTTCTTTTGTTTGTATGTTATCTCTGTAAACCCCTTTTTCCCAAAATGCCTATTTTACACCAAAGAAAAAGAAATCTCTTTGAGAAAAATGTTTAGTTTTTCTCTGAAGGTGAACTCAAGGTATCAAATTATCAAAGATTTTGCAAGGGTTCGTGTGGGCGAAATCTCTTGAAGTCTAAAATAAAAATGTAACAACCAGTAAAGTGTGGAGCTTCTGGGCCGGGGAGGATTCAGTTAATTTTCGTCCTAAGTAGCTGGTACAGCACTGTGTTTTGGATTTAGGGTGAGAATAATATCGATAAAACACTGATGATTTAGTTGTTGCAAAGCAGTGCTTACTCTAAGTCAAGGACTTTCCAGCTTCTCATACTGCCCTGCCAGGAAGAAGGATGGGGTGACAAGAAGTTGTGAGGGAACACAGCCAGAACAGCTGACCCAAAGGGTCATTCTGAACATATGATGTCATGATAAACAATAAAACTGCTCAGGGACTGGCTGGTCAATGGTCAACAGATCGTGATCAAATGCAACGTGTATCATTTGTTTTGCATATTCTTTTATCATTATTATTATTTTTCTTCCCTTTCTGTCCTATAAAACTGTCTTTATATCAATCCATGAGTTTTGCCTTTTTTATCCAATTCACCCCCCCATCCCACTGCAGGAAGAGTGGTGTTTAGGGCTCAGCGGAGTTTTCTTGCCTGCTGGTTAAACCACAAGACTGACCAATATAAGTTTGAGGCAACTTTACACAATATTTTTAAGTTCATGGCGATGAGCACAGCTTGCTAAGGTGTTGAAGAAACTGTTACTGGTATCTTGAGGAAGGACAAGAAGAAGGATCTGGGGAACTAAATGACAGTTAGCCTTACCTCAGTCACCAGGAAAGGGATGCAGCAAATCACTCTGGAAATCCTTTTTTAAACATGGAAAGGACAAGGTGGTTGTGTGGCATGGATTTTTAAAGTGGGAATGGTGTTTAATCAAACCAATAGCCTTCTACAATCAAATAAGTGGCATGGATGAGGGAGTAACCATCAGTGTTGTTTATCCTAACCTCAGCAAAGCCTTTAAAACTTTCTCCTGTGAAATCCTCATAGACAAGTTGATAAAGTAAGTACCAGATAAGTGGACAATAAAGTGGACTGAGAACTAGCTGAACTTCCAGGCTCAGAAAGTTGTCATCAGCAGCGTAAAGAGCAGAAGAAACCCAATGACAAATACTGCAGCCCAAGGGCTTGTACTGGCTCCAATACTTTTAGTATTACATTGTGAAGACATAATGAAATTGTTGCATCAAAACAATTGTTGTAAAATGAAGAAAATATTTGAGGAATTTTGATAATGTTATTACAAGAAAATGTATTCTGCAAATTCTACTTGGTTGGTCCTGAAAATGGTAAGATATAATTAAAATTATTTGAAAAATAAGCTATTTACATATTTACCATTTAACAGATTATACCGAGCAACTTAACTCTTAACTATCAGCTGATGCAGATGGGGGCAAATTCACACCATACTTGGTATTCAACTCACTACATTTTCTCTGTATGTTAAGTTCTGTAAAATGTCTGTAGAAGACAATTATATTTTATTTATGGTTAAAAGCTCAGAGTAAGAGAGCAAATATTATTATTTCTCTGCATTGCACCAATGTTCTCAAGGTTTTTAAAATTACTATTCTTCAATAATTCAACTACAAGATCTCATCACTTCACTTGTTTGGAGAAGTGTTTTGTTGAATCTGAAACTGAACAATGTTACAGCTAGAAGCCAAAGAATAACCTTCTTAGTTTTTGACATCTTTATGAGCACAATTGTTTTCTTTGAAGAGGAAAAGAACCAAAGTTTTCTGTGGCTAGAAAAGGCAGATTTTGTTTTATTTGTTGCTGACTCTCATGGGTATAACAACGAACAGACTCAGGTTTATGACACAGTTTCCTAAGCATACATTCCTCCAAGGATGTAGATATAAGGCTTTTTGAAATCAAATCCCAAGGGAAAAGTATTTCAGAGGATATTAAAAACTGCTGGCTATTGTTCACACTTGATTTCCAAAATTAAAACAAAACCAAAACTGAACAAAACCACCCGAATCCAGTAAGTTTAAATGTCAGACCTTTTTTTTTTCTTTTTCCTCATGATAATATCTAGCATTCTTTGTTTCTTAACATGGAAGGTCAATACATCTTGACACTTATCCTCTTCTGATTGACCCAGATAAAGAATAGAAGTAACTCTATGAAGATCAATGGTCCTACCATTGTAGAATCTGAAGCTGAAATATATTAGATCCCATAAAAGATATTCATAAAGTACTAATAAAAATATTCATATCATAAAATATATACATATTAGTTAATCACGCCATTGTAACAGTTTGCTAGAACACACTGTAGAAGGCCAGAAGAATAACTGTTTACTTTCACTGTCAAATTTCAGTATTTATAGTCACAGCAGCGTATGTTCTGGCAGCCCGACAGTGAAAAGGGTTCATTGATTTGTTCAGATCTGGCAAGTCTTACTAGAATTTTGTGTTGCTTTTACAAAGAGAATATCATGAATGCAACTTTCAGTTCTGCCAGATTGCTTGTGAACAGGGAAATGAGGCACACCTGTGTCTGGCTTGTCCTTCCTACAATTTCCAAGACAATGAAATAGATGGATTACTAAGAGAAAGAAAAAAGTGAATCAAATCCTTAGGTTACCAGCTATACTGCAAGGCAGTGTGTAATTTTGGTGCCTGTTGTCATTTATATTGTACTTCACAGATGTTAAGTACTTAGTATTTTATCTCAACTTCACAGGAAACTAAGGGGGAAAAGTTAATGACTTGGTAATAAAGGATAGAACACTAGATATATAGCTTGTGTGTAGAAATTTGCTTTGTGTAATCTAACAAATCATGCTGTTCATATGTTATTTAGAAGCCAGCAGATCTTCTCAGAAAGGCACAGAACTCAGTTGGATGTGGCTGTAACACTAGTTATCAGTGTCAGTCTTAGCAGCATTGCCTCCAAATTCTGTGAGCTGATCTGGGGGACCTCCAAAAGCCAAGTCAAAATTTGTGAGTTTTTTTTTCTTAGACCTTGAAGAACAGATCAAGGCAAGTGAGGAAGAAAGAACATGAAGAAGAAAGTGCAAGTAATGTTTGATCTGTATAGAAGATAGATTTTGAACAGTGGCATTAATCTACACATGAAAGATGAGATTTATCTTGACATTTCTAGGTCTTCAAAATTAATCACATACAAGAAGGGAGGAGGAGAAAGGAGAGGAGAGGAGAGGATCGGAGAGGAGAGG